>NC_056748.1:813050296-813160402 GCF_019279795.1 Protopterus annectens | reverse complement strand
CTGGTATTCGGGCCAACTGAGGGCTACCTGTAGGCAGAGAACCCTAGTGTGATGACTGCAACAGTGAATAAACTCGAACATTTACATTTATGGTAAGTGCACACAACTATACTTTTTTCCTCTGTTTCTTTCTCTCTGAACCTTCTTGACAGGCTTGGCCTATTTGTTCCATTTTAGAGGGAGATGGTAATGGGAAAACATTATCCAGTGACCTGTCATAGCTGCTTCTGACAATTATTCACATTGCTTCTTTTTGGCAGCCTGATGTACAATATTTCGCACAATGACCCCTAAATGACTCATTTTGCTTCTGTTCATGTGTCAAATTGTGCCATCTCTCAAATATTCAGTTTAGTTTTCATGCATGTCTCCGCCTATACTTCTGAATGCTGCAGCATTCACCTCTGCTCTGTCAGTCATGCAGAGTTTGGACTTTCCCTCTTCCATGGATGACTGAGGTGGCATCAGTTGCTCACTCCTACTTCCCAGTTTGCACCTTCAGTGCATGGACTATTAGTTAACTGTAGGGCATCTGGGTTACAGTTTAGGCTTTAGCTCTCTAATTGGCAGAACCAACAATTTTTTTGTGAAATGAGATGGCAGAAAATTTAATTTTCAGTATTACTTCAGGCTTAAACAATAAATTCTTTCACCTGTTTTAAAAGTCGGACCTTTCATATTGTTAGATAGTTGCTTTATTTTTTGTCTTTGTAGAAAAGCAATTAGCATTGCTGTGCTACATTATAGCTGTTGGTTCTAAATTTTGGCTCCTCATCGAGATTCCCTCTGATGAGTCTGCATGTCATCATTCTTTGTGTGGTTTTCATTGTCTGCTGTGTTTTTTTTTCTCAAATTCCAGAGACTTTCCATTAAGTGACTTTGTAATTGCCCATAGATTTATGGGCATCCTGCAGTGAACTGTAAACTTATAATTACTTTTTATTCAGTAGTAAGAGAAACAGCTATGTTTGTAAGTTGCAGCTTTGAGTAATAGCATTTTTTTTGTTCATTGGTTATTTAGTATTTTTTTTTAATTCATTGCTTGTTGTGAGTGAACTAGTTACCTGTGGAAATCTGCTGGTGAACTACAGCGTTTAAACAAGAATCCTAACAGTAGTATGTATTGTTTCTCAGCAGTTATCTAGCTTTGTGGTTTGGTTCTTTTGGTTTTGCCATGCTGCTTTTGTTTACCAATGATCTTATTTTTGTTTTATTAGTCATAGGCCATCCCACCTAAGGACCCTGTCTTTGCCGTATATTATTTTGCAGCCTGGCAACATTTAGATTCCTCTGTTTCCCTGTGAAGTAGCTCTTGCAGAACATAGTGCAGATTTCTACATGGTCTTCTTTGTCTAGTATAGATTCCAAAAATCACTATTTTTTCCATCTTACTGCTTATTAAGGAGTTTGAGGCTTTCACTAGGGAGGGAAAGCGAGTGCTGTCTTATGCAGTTTGGGGTTTAGGTCAATTAGCTACCTGTGTCACCTGTTCAGTTTCCACATTTCCCCTAGCGGACCAAGCACTGGATAAGCTGATAGACCTCTTAGCACCTATGAACAAGAAAAATCTGGTTAAGACCCTTGACACAACTTTTATAATGAGCTTCTTTATAGCTTATTGTGATTGTGCTGACACTGTAGCTAGGGCAGCAAGCTTAGTTATGTAACTTTGCAAAAGTGAGAGATTGGTATTCCTTATTAAGGACAAGCCCAACTCCTGAATGCCACCTTCCAGGGAGATGTTCATGGGTGGTTTCCCAAGATCTGATTGAGGTCCTCAAGAAGAGGAAGTGGGTGTTTATCACTGCAAAGGGTTTTATGATTAACTACAGCTCCCCAAGGTTGTTGTGCTTCTTCCCAGCCAAGCTAGCTCTCTAGAAAGTAGATACCTCTTGTAAAATGAGGAAAACTTACAAGAGTCGGGCACTCTTTCCTTCCACCTGCACTGACCAACTCACCCAGGATGGTGATTCCATGATCTTTGCAGTCAGAAGTCCTAACTTCTGTTTAGACTGCCCTTTAGTAACGGTAAGTCCACCCCAGTTTGGCTAGTGATTACAAATGACTTTTGCATTCTTAGGGGTCTTCCGTAGAAAGAAGTGCATTCATTCACCAACAGTCTCCACAGGCCCAGAGACAGCTGGCTCTTCAGAGGAACTTATACTTGTAATATGTCTCATTTGAAAGGAGGCTAGAGTCACTACCTTTTGGCTCTAAACTCAATGGGAAAAATCTATGCCATCCTGATCCTTAGTGACTTCAGTTGTTATATCCTGTATGTCATGCTGATAGTGATTTACTAAAATTGCCATGCCCTTGCTGTTTCAGGGCACCTGGGTTGTCACTGGACATGATGGGCTCCTTTTTGCCCCATCGCAGTCTGGGTTTCAAATGGGACTTTTCTAATTTTGCTGCCTTTTGGTATGTCTTATCCTTGCACAGTGTTTTAATAAGGTACTTGCCTGGTAACAGAAGCCTTGCAGAAGATCCATGTGTACTTTCACTATGTAAATAGTGCTGCTTGTGACAGTGTTGAGGGATTCCTTGACAGCATCTCTTCCTCGTATTCTTCTGTACTCATCCAGTGCTATTAGTATCTCCTGTCTTTATTTTCCTTTTGATACTGTGTGTGCATTGTTTTTGTCCCGCACTGTCTAACTTCCTATGTCATGGCTTCTTGTGATGAAGTCTCTTAAACTACACATGCTATTCCAGATGTCATCTTGCTGTGTCGAGGGATAATAAGTTGTAGTTTTCTAATAGTTATTCTTCTTGAGCACTCAACAAGGCTTCTCCAAAAAAAAAAAAAAAAAAAACCTCTCCTCCTCACCTAATTGAACCCACTGGTTCTACCTGTAGTCACTTGGCCCATTCATTTTGTGGTAACTGGTGCTGGTATTTCCCATGCAAGCAAAGAGCCCATATGGCTCATTTGTTCCTGCTTGTGAATTCCCCAGTGAGTTTACACACACTAGCAACAGGTTGGTGTTACGAAACTGGATTGCTTGCTGGTCCTGCAGGCAGCCTATCCCGTAGCAAATCCCCTCCCCAAGTAGTTGTTCTACCATTTGTTGCTGTCTTAGGGTAAGCATACCTCTGCATGCTGTATTCTCCTTAGCTTAATGTGCAGCTTGCACATGACAGCACAGGTTTGCTAGGCTCAGACTCCATGGAGTGAAAACTTGGTGCTCCTCCTGCAGGGTGTGACTGAAGTAAAAAGCCAGCGATGCATCCCTCTCCCCAGAATGGGTGAAACTGAAACAATCCTTCAGCTTCATCCTCCCCTGCCACAGTATCAACAGACATCAAAGTTGCTATTTGAACTTTGTTTGCTGTGATGTTTTCAGGGCTTTATCCCTCTGTACTACAGTGCTGGCATTCCAGAAGTTCCTTGTGCTTTCTCGCTGCTTGCATACCTTGAGGTAATTTATGCTGGGTGTCTCTGCTTTTGCTGCTGATCCCTGCCATCCCCACTTTGTATGCATTTTCTTTTTGTCGCATTTATTTTGCATTAAATTTTAACTTTCACTTCTTCCATAAGTTTGTGTCATCTGCATTAAAAGACAAACTTTTCTTTCCAGGCCTTTTCTACAAGCCTGTTTCAAAAGACTGAAAAGGACTAGCCCCAGTGCTGACATCTACCCCATTGTTCTCCACTGACCAGTCTTTTCTTCTGAGTGCATTTTACTTACTTTCCCTTTGTATTTTGTTTTGTAGTTGGAATGTTAAGTGTTCTTGTCCCCCCAAAATGTATATTTTTGTGTATTAGTTGTAAAGGAGAGAGTCTAGGGGTACATGATAGTAAAGAAAATGATGTGGATTACTCTTCCTATGGCTGTTTTTATTGATCGAGTCTTCCATTGGGGTAGTATGGGATGAATCTTTGTTGCAGGTAAGAATGCTTGCAGTAATTTTGTGTAATTTTTATTTTTGTTGAAGTGAAGGTGGTTGACAGTCATTCACATAGAAATAAGCATACTATATAAGCCAGTTTGCCTTGATTGTCAGTTTTTGTTTGAGATTTTTTTTGTTTTCTCCTTTCAGGCTATGAGTGATAAATTTGTAACAGACACTAATGACCATTTTGAGTTGGGTCAAACTGTGGTTGCCAAAATAACTGAGACTGACAATGAGAAGCGACGAGTACTGCTTACACTGAAAGTGTCTGAATGCAGCTCCGGGGATATTGGCGAGGAGAGTATCGGTCTGCTGCAACAGTATTTCCAGGAACTCCAAGAGGTTCGTGTCAGAATGGCCAAACAAGGTATGCAATTAAAGTTTTTCCTGATTCCAATGTGGAGATCCTTCTTGACTAGTAGTATTTGAACATAAATTGGAATTCAACATTTCTTATCAAAAGCCCTTATTTGAGGGTGTCTGGACCCATATTTGACTCGTGCTGTGATATGATGCCCTGGATATGCAAGTGTTCTCCCTTACTGAGACCAACCACTGGTTCTTTTTTTGCTGCTCATACTTTGGATGTCAGTTTTTGCGATCATCACAAAATTGCTGTGTTTGACTAAGCATCACTGTACGTGTTCTTGTGTCTGTGCCTTTGTTTAGTATTGCTTGTGTTACAATTTTAAGGAAAGATTTCAACACTGTGAACTGCCAGTACAAATGTTCAGTACTGCTACTCAATGAGAAGGTGTCAAAAGTTACTTGGTCACTTTATAGATAGAGCAGCAAGTCAGAAAGTCGTCTTATGACTGATGAGTCTTTTCCTTGTAGCTTATATTGGAGCAGGTTATGTGACAATAGATTGTGATTAGTGGTGTAGTGAAATTCTTAATACTGAATGCAAAATCTTAAAACTTAACAGTGTTGGACTTGAGTACCTACTAATAATATACTTGTACTACACACGTTTTAGATTCACTAGCATGAGGGTGGTATTTTGAGTTCAACATTTTCACATTTCAACATTGTACATTTATTGTAATCACTTTCAGTATATTGTTTATATACTATAGTCATTCCCAGTGAAACAGTCTGCCCACAGCATAAACCACTAGTTGCCACAATCAGCTGCAAGCAGTCATCAGAGAACGCTGTAAGGTCAACAGAGACCAGGCTGAAGACCTGGAAGTTGACTGGGGAGAGAGTACAACAGTTCAATGAATTACTCAGGGCTCTAGCACCCCAAGAAGAGGAAGAAATATGTGGAGTTGAGCAAGAATGGCAGAGTCTAAAAACAGCATGTGTTAGGACTACGGAAAAGATATGTTGCCAAGCCAAGTATGCAAATAAGGTATATAAGGAAAGCTGGTGGTAGAATGCGGCAGTCCAGGAAGTCATCAGAAGAAAGGTGGAGTGCAGGAAGAAGTGGGAGATGGAAAAGACTGACCAGGCTAGGAACGACTACTGGTTGACTAACAAAAAAGCTGCAATAGCAAAGAATGGGGCATTGGAGGCACTGTACCAACTTCTGGAAAGTAACTCAGTAAGGGGCACAAAGAAACTATATCAGGTTGCAAGGCAAAGAAAAATAAGATAGACACCCTTCATAAGGCATGCCAGCAACAACCTACTCACCAGTCCACAGAACATCAACGGTAGGTGGAAGGAGTATTTCCAGCAGCTTCTGAATGAAGAAAATCTCACAGAAGCTCTACTGCCCCAGAAACGGCCTACGATGAGAAGCAAGAACAGCACTAAGGAAAATGAAGTCAGGGAAAGCAGCAGGCTCCGATGAGGTCACAGCCAATATGATAAAGATGCTGGGTGAGATAGGGGAGAAATGGCTCCTGAGGGTACTAATAGCAGTGTGGGGAGAAAAGTGTATCCCAGATGACTGGAGAATAAATATACTTGTGCCAGTGTACAGGAACAAAGGGGACAATCTTAACTGTTGGCAGTACAGAGGCATTAAACTCCTATCATATTGCATGAAAGTTCTGGAGAGGGTGATTGATAAACAGATACGCAGAGTAGTAGAATGTTAAATGGGAGAGTGCAGTTTGGATTCAGATCAGGATGCAGCACAATTGACCCGATGTTTACAGTTAGATACTTGAGAAGAAGCCAGAGATGAGGAGAGAGTCCAACTGGGCATTCCTAGACTAGGAGAAAGCATATGACAGGGTCCCAAGAAAGCTGATCTGGGCAGTACTGTGGTGGTTTGAAGTCCCAGAAACATTGGTAGAATTAGTGCAGGCTATGTACAAGGATCCATTGACTCCAGTATGAACAGTGTTCGGCCTCGCAGAGGAGTTCCCAGTGGGAGTGGGTGTACACCAGAGTTCAGCTCTGAGCCCACTGCTGTTCATAATGGTGGTGGACTACATTAGCAAACAGGTTGGAGGGGGCAGATCAACAAAGTTGCTGTATGCAGACAATGTGGCATTACAGGCAGAGTGTGAGCTAGAACTTCAGCAGAGGATAAGAGAATGGAATGCAAAGCAAAACCTGAAGGCACATGGGATGAAACTAAACGGAGATAAGATGGTGGTAATGGCAGCAAATTGGGAAAAATCAGAAGACACAGAATAGAGATAGAAGGGAAGATAGTGGAACAGGTAAACAGCTTAAAGTATCTGGGAGGGGTGGTTGAGAAGGGAAGTCTGAATGAAGAGGTCAGATGTAGAATCAGAGGGGCTGCAGCCAACTGGCAATAGTGTTAGGTCTTGTCTATGACTTCAGAATGCCAAAGAAGCTGAAAAGTAACATGTACAAAACAGTGGTGCAGCCAGTACTACTATATGGTTCAGAAACCTGGGCAGTAAAGGCAGAATAGTTGAAGGTAAAGGTGATGGAAGTGCCTGAGAAGGGTGGTGGGTGGTAGGATGCACACTGTGGGACAGATGAAGAAATAAGGACACTAGTTGAAACTTAAGTAGCTCCAGTTGCAGAAAACATCAAAGAGAACAGATTACGGTGGTTGGGACACATGCAGGAAAGTAGAAGGCAATCTAGTGAGGAAGATTTGGAGCAGACAGGAAGAACGTAAGAGGAAGCAAGGGCTTCCAGCAAAGGGATGGATGGACTATGTGAAAGAAGATCTCCGACAGTCAGGCATGATTGTTGAAGAAGGCAGGAGTGTGGCGACAGTTAAGATGATACCCCAATCCCATGTAGAAAAAAATGGGGGAAAAGGGGGCTGATGATGTTGATGACTTTAAGTTTATTGTTTCAGTAAGTTGAGATGGATCCATTAGAGCATTATTATATGGACAAGTAGTAGACTGCCAAGGTGCGATCTGGGTCACTTAGAAGTGAGTCCATTGTTCATCCAGCATGCCCAGCTACATCTTCACACTCCCATTCACTGGTCCTCTCATCACATTCTAGTTTAGTGAGCAGAGCTTCAAACTCAAACTGGTCCTTTATCTTGGTTGCAGGAGAGAATTTAATACCCACTCTAAAAGATGTATCCCATGGATGTTCTTCGTGTTTCACTTTTGCAGTCATTACATTTGATTATCTGCTTGGAGTAGCCCTCAGTCGACCTGATTAACAAAGTCTTGAGTCCTGTATCAGTTGCTGTCCCTTCTTCCATGACGACAGGTCATTAGGGGTATAAAGCATGCACCCGACTCCATTATATCAGTCTTTCGTGCCGTGCCCGAAGCAGAAGCAGTTCGCAAGTGCCGGTCAGCCAACTCCTGAAATTTTCATTTTCGAGTTTCAGAACCAAAGTCTTCAACTAAAGCTAAGTACCCCGTTGGGGAAACTTTTTCTTGCTCCTTCCAATGTCAGTAAAAGTTAATTGCATTACTTGTGGAAAGCAAATACCTCACAAAAATTTTCATTCGTACTGTATTCCTTGCCTAGCCTTTGACCATGACGTACCTTGCTGTCGGTTTTGTGCTTTATTTAATCAGTGCACTATCCTTCATCGGTATATTTTTACCTCTAATTATTTCGGTTCTCGGTTTAATTATCCAGAAATGTTGGCTAACCATCCGACTACTGGGATTCTGAAAAAATGCAAAGATAAAGACAGAGACAGGCCACCGAGGTCCAAAGCTGCCGACGACGCTTCTCCTAAGCCAGTCGCCAGTTCACCGGTACTCAGTGAAGCACTTTCGCAGCCCCTGATACCTGCTACTTCTGACTTGCAGGCCTCTACTGAGACCCATTCAGATTCCATTATGTCGTGAGATGCTTCAACTGTGGAACCTGCGGATGTCTGTACCTTGGATGGGTCCAGAGCCACTGTGCAGGCACCGGCTTCTGTGGGTGTATTCAGGCCTATGGACTTGTTTATTAAACAGTCTCCTTCTTCGTTTGTCAAAATCTCAAACCATGCCTAAGAAACTGATGCCCAGGCCTCATGCTCAGGCCTCTATGCCTAAAAAACAAATAAGAATAGCTGAAGGTCTTATAACTCTAATCAGGGGAAGCCACCCCCCCCCCCCTTCTAAGAGACCTAGGACTAAAGTTGTTTATGAATCTTCTGACCAGGATTCTGATTCTTCTGATCTGGATTTGCCCTTTTCTACTTATGAGGATTCTGTTGCAGAGGACTCTATTCCCTCTGCTTCCCCTCCAGAGGATTTTTCTTTTGGTGAAACCTTACATACTCTAAGGGTGCATTTCCACTGGGAAAGCCAGGATTTTTCTGATTCAAAAAAGAGGCTTGGGGATTTCTTACTCCTGCCTCAGCATAGGCCTTTAGCTATACCTCCTGTACTAGACATTGTTGTTGATGCCTTTTCAGAATCTAGTTTGGCCCCAGATTCTTTGCCTCCTGCTCCCAGAAAACCTGACTGATATTACAGGGTTCTTGATTCACACAAGTTCCTTTTTAAAAATCCTATTGTGGATCCAGAGATCATTTCACAGGGACCCAAGGGCATTAAGGCTTCTACTGCCAAATATCCTACCCACTCTGATAAGAGACTCCAGGGCGATGGATAGATGGGCTAAAGTTTAAACTTCTGCAACCTGGGCCATTAGGGCTTTAAACTGCCATTTTCATATAAAGTATCAACAACATGTTGTTGGATTGCTTAAACAGAAAATTATGATTCCTGACTGTGCTGAAAATAAAGAATTACAGGATTTAATGCATTCTGCTGAACAAGTTGGAAAGCATACTTTGCAATGTGGTTTTGACTCAGAAGCCTCTTGCAGGGCCGCTGTTACTGGGTCTGTGCTCAGAAGGCCTGCTTGGCTTAAGGAGCAATCTTTGCCTGATCATGTTAAAGCTAAATTGTTGGATGTTCCCTTAAATCAGGACCACCTGTTTGGCAACAAGGCTTAGGAAGTTCTTAAAAAGATGGAAGATAAAGCTAAATCTGTGCAAACTGTTAAAGATTTCTTACAAGTTCAGCCTCCTAGACTTAGTAGGCACTGGCCGTCTAAAAATTGGTCCTTTCCAGCCCCTTCAGGTCTTCTCAAGCCAAACCCAGACACAGCAGAAACCCCAGGTTTCAGTCCCAAGGGACACACAAGACTAAGCAGTGGGGGGTTTCCGCACCAAAATCTGGGAGTAGTAAGACTCCCCGTATGGAAAACTGTCTCAATGACTTGCTTTTAAAACTTCCAAGCACTTCCCAACTGAATGCTCCTTTAGGCGGAAAGATTGGTCTGCAGGCCAAAAACTGGGAACTCATTACCCAGGACAAATGGGTTTTAAATATAGTGTCCCAAGGATACAGATTTCACTTCCACACATTGCCAACACCAAGCAGGTGGCCAGATCTACCCCCAAATCAGTGGGCAGAGGCCCAAAATGAAGTACTCTCTTTTAAACATGGGGGCTATTCATTTGGTACCAGAAGAGGAAAAGGGACAAGGTTTCTATTCAAGACTTTTCCTGGTACCCAGAAAAGGCAATAATGGCATCCTATCTTGGACCTTTCTACTCTAAACACCTTTCTGATGATTCCAAAATTCAAGATGCTGACTCCTCACCAGCTGCTTCCTATGCTAAGCAAAGATGCATGGTTGGCAACACTAGACTTAAAAGAAGCATACCTGCACATCCCTATCAGGGAGTCTTGCAGAAGATACCTACGTTTCAAAGCAGGCTACATGCACTATTAGTTCTCTGCACTCCCCTTTGTGAATACCCTGGGTGCAGTAGATAAGCCAAAGTGCTTAGCTCCAGTCAGTGCATTTTGCAGGCAAAGAAATATTCAAATATACCCATATCTGGACGATTGTCTAATTCAGGCAGAAAGCCCAGGACATTCTTTTGAATCATCTGGCCTTTGTTCAAAAGGTACTGACTTGTCTGGGGTTCACCATAAATGAAGATAAATCACATCTGGTACCTTGTCAACAAATTATATTCGTGGGAGCAAGCTTGAATACATCTTCCCAAATGGCTTTCCTCACACCAGAGAAACAAATTAATTTGACAACCTACTTCAAACAAGTGGCCACAAAAACCCAGCTATCTGCAAGGCAAATGCTGCAAGCCTTTGGGGTTCATAGCCTCCTGCATTCTTCTAATTCTATATGCGAGGCTACATATGAGGAAACTACAGTGGTATCTCAAAAGCCTGTGGTGTCAACATTCACAGGATCTTGAAGCAAGGATTCCTATCATACTTTGCCTACACCTAGAATTCCTGTGGTAGGCAGAGGCCTGCCACCAAAACAGGGGACTGCCATTCACATCACACCCAAATCTTAACAGACACATCAGACTATGCATGGGGGACTCACCTGGCAGGGAAGTGCATTCAAGGCAAATGGAACCCAAGTCAAATGCACCTGCACAAAAATCAAAAGGAAATGTTAGCTGTACAAAATGCTCTGTCAGCCTTCAAGGACCACATTCTTCCAGGACAACTAATGGTAAAGACAGACAACACCACTGTTATGTGGTACATAAACAAGCAGGGGGGGGTACACATTCTTACCCTCTCTGCAGACTAGCCATGGCATTGTGGAACACCGCCTTGAGCTACCAAGTGAATCTACAAGCTCAATTCCTGCCAGTAAAACTAAATACACTGGTAGACAGACTAAGCAGAAACCTCATGGACCCACACGAGTGGAAACTGGAACAAAGGGTTTTCAACTTGTTGACAAGCAAATGGGGGAGCCCAGATGTAGACCTGTTTGCCTCCCCCCAGAACCATCAACTGGACAAATTTTGCACAAGGATTTCCCACAAGCAAGCTTGGAAAGTGGATGCTCTATACTTCTGCTGGAAAAACCTATCAGTTTATGCCTTTCCTCCTCTGCCTCTGCTCTCCAAGTTACTACTAAAGATCAAACAGGACAAGCCAATGTTGATTTTAATTGCACCAGACTGGCCTCACCAACACTGGTACCCACTCTTGCTCAGCGTGTCACGCTTGGCTCCATGGCACCTGCCTCAGACTCCTTCCCTGTTGTCTCAGCAGGAGAACCAGATTCTGCACCCTCAGATGCAAACCCTGAACCTAGCAGCCTGACTAATTACTTAATCTCTCCTTTACCATTCCTCAGTAAATCAGTGATGGATATCATTTTAGAGGCAAGGAGGCCTAGTACTAGAGAATCTTATGGTGCAAAATGGAAAAGATTCTGTGCCTGGAACCAATCTCGAGGGATGAGCACAACAGTGCTCAATTTACCTCAGATTCTACAATACTTGACTGAGATGCTTCATAAGGGCTTGTCCTTTTCCTCCATCAAAATTCATGCCTCCGCCATTTCAGCTCATTATAGCACAGAGCCTCCCCTCTTCTCTCACCCACTGCTCAAGCAGTTCCTCAGAGGGGCCAGAAATTAAAAAGCCACCCAGGAGAGCTCTAACTCCAGCCTGGGATCTTAACTTTGTCTTTGACAAACTCGCTCTTCCTCCTTTTGAGCCAGCTGCTACTGCAGATTTAAAATTTCTTTCCTGGAAAACAACTTTCCTTTTAGCAATCACTTCTGCAAGAAGGATATCTGAATTACAGGCCCTTATGGCAGTGGAATCTTTCATCATCTTTCATGCGCACAGGGTGTCCCTCAGAACCAATCCCTCCTTCATACTCAAGGTGGTATCCAGTGTGGCTCTTAATCAGTCCATTCATTTGCCTACCTTCTTTCCGAACCCACAGAACAAAAGGGAACGGATACTGCACTCTTTAGATGTGCCCAGACAGCTTAGATTCTACTTGGACAGGACTAAACCTCAAAGGAAATCTGAACAACTGCTTGTGGCATTTGCTGCAGGGACAGAGGGGAAAGCTATTTCAAAACAAACAATTTCAAAATGGATAGGGCGCTGCATTCATTTCTGCTATAAGCACCATGGAAAACCTATCCCACAGGGCATCAGACCCCATTCAACCAGGGCTGCATCTACCTCTATAGCCTTTCTCAGGGGCGTCCCTACTAAGGACATCCTAGAAGCTGTTACCTGGAGTTCTGTACATACTTTCACCAAGCATTGTCATTTGCCAATTTTCTCTAAATCCAGAGCTGGTTTTGCCACTGCAGTCTTGCAGGGGCTTATAGCTGGTCCTAATTCTATTTAAATTCCTCCTCCCAACCTTAGCTTTGGGAATCTACCCAAATGTAATGACTGCAACAGTGAAACATGAAGAACATAGTACAGTTGTGTACACTTACCATAAATGTAGATGTTAGTGTATTCACTGTTGTGGTCCTGGTTACCCTCCCTCCAGCCCCCTTTTCTTTTGGCTATACCTCTACTTTCACTTACGATGCTCTAAAAGCTTTTTGGTGTATTTGCTTTTTTGTTGGAGGTATATCCTTGTGTTTATACATCTGGTTGCATCTCATTAAGGGGGGCACCTGACATCTGGGCAAGAAAAACTGATGTAATGGCGTCTGCTGCATGCTTTATACCCCTGACAACCTGACATCATGGAAGAAGTGACAGCAACCGATGCAGGACCCAAGACTTTGTTAATCAGGCTGACTGAGGGCTACTGCACGCATATAACCCAAATGTAATGACTGCAACAGTGAATACACTTGACATCTATATTTATGGTAAGGGTACACAACTGTACTTTCTTGCCCCACTTGACCTCTGGATGTTTGTCTGGGAGTCCATATTGATCTGCCAGATTCCAGAGATTTATCCTTGAAGCAGTCCTGACACTGATTGTGGTCTTAAAGACTTGGGGCTGTTCTCCTGGATCCAGCCCTCAGGCCCCTCATCCACAGGGCTTAAGTGGAGGATCATCCACTTGAGCAGTCCACCCAGAGACTTGCTTCTCAAGGCATGCTTCATAAACCACTGTTTGAAGTTTGACTTTAGCGTGGTACACACACAGGAAGTTGCACAGTTCCCTAACTTGTACCAGCCCTTGTCTTGGCCATTCACTGCCCTGCACTGCCTTTGGCTGATGTGTGCTTTGACAGTAGTTACCAATCCCTGAACTCCTATTGCTGGTGAGTTGTACATTTTTCTTTGCACTAGGTTCTTCATGAGGAGCAGGGATCATAGTTCTCTCCCTTTCTCCTCAAAGGTCCTTTGATGATTAGGATGGTCTGAAGGACTGTCTGATTACAGGCACAAATAGTGAAACCAGCACTTGTTTGTTTCCCTCTGCTGTATCTAGGTTTGGAGAAACCCTTAGGCTAAAAAGAACAGTTTAAAATGCCTTACGGCTCGGTCTGTTCCAAAGAATACCTTAATGTTTCTGTGGATGGACCATGAGTAGCCCTGGCCATCTCACCTGTAACCTGTCATTTTGGGTGCCATTTCATTTCGGATTCATGCATTGTGTTTGAAAGTTGTTTCCCTCCACTGAATGATCACAACATTTATCTAAAGGTTAAAACTCCTAAATTATACAGTACAAGTGGTTTGTGCAGCATGGTTTTGATATACTGAAGAATGGTGATACTGCTTGACTGATGACTGAAGAAGTGAATTGCATGATGAGATGAAAGTATTTTGGAAAAAATAGTTACTTTGAAGCCAGAGTGAGGCAGCCGTGATGCTTTACACTTTTTGAGCTCTCTGATCATTTGATGCAAAGATTGAATATTGTAGAAGTAACAGATACTTTGGAAGCAATTAGGATTGAATTATGGGATCTGACAGAACGGTCAGAGTGGAGGAAGTAGATTTTTTGCACAACCAGCAGGTAGCCATTGAGCTTGTAAAACAGATGTATGATATTCAGGATAAGGCAGCTGAGATAGTGAAATGAATTGAGCAGCTCCTAATAGCGGTGGGGATAAAGGCATAAAAGTAAATCTGAGACATTGTGGTGGGTGCAGTTGATGGAATATATCTCCAAAATGGGAGAGTGAACTAGATTTGGAAAATTTGTTGGGGATAGCATATGTAAAGGGCTTGCCACTGCCAGACTCTAATTTTAAATAAGGGGAAACAGGCCAAATGCTGATTGAATTTTTGACATGTATTTTTGACATGTTCTGAGCTGGACGATCAACACCTGTTGAATATGAGCACTCTGAAGTGACATTGAAATAGTGTGCAATTTGAGTAATCCATAGAAAATTGAAATATATATGTCATCTTTTTCTACTTGTTTGCTGTTTTTATTGATTAAACTTTTAGTTGAATAATTCAGTATTAAATGTTTAAATGCTGTTCAAATTGTAAAACGGATTTAAGAAAACACAATTAATACTTTAAATCAGCTTACTACAGAGTAGTTTCTTACATCTTTTTTATGAAGGACAACTTTATTATCTTGTAAGTATAAAATTATGCTAAGCAAATATTAAGAACAATATAACTACATGTAAATAAAATGTATATAAGTGATCAAATTGCACACTGGTGATAACTGAAGAATGTAAATTTTCAAGTTTAAGGTAGAAGAAACCGATATTAAAAATACAACTCAAAAAATTAAGTCCTTGTGCAAAACTTTGCACAACAGGTAGCTCTTAAACACCTGTATTTCATTTTACCAATCAACCGAAGATACCTACATACCTAATTATGAATTGAGCCAACTTATCTGTACTGGAAGATAAATATTATTTCATGCAGAATGAATGAATTCAAGTTCAGCACTCAAGAGGCCACACTTTCAATAAAGAATTGCTGCAACTACTTAAAATAGGAAAAAGTCTTAAAATACTTTTGTATTGTTGTAAAAAGTTAATTCAGGCAGCCACCTGCTTATATACTTTATGTGCAGTCTCCTCTAATTTCCTGCATTAATTCTGTTAATTCATTCAACTTGGGTTTTCTTTCTGTTTTTATCTTCTGATTATTGCTTTCCTTGCAGCGATGCTATTAAAAATTCCAGAAGTTTTTGATTTAGTTCAGCTCCCTCCCAAATGCTCAGAAAAAAAAACTTACATGCAACCTATTCACTTCTTGTAGTTAAAACCATTATCAGAATGATCTAATTGCTAAATTAAGTCTGAAGCAATTCTAAAAAAATATGGCATTGGTCATCTACAGTGCCATCCTCATATTTCCATAGCATATGTGAGGAAGTGGGGAAAATCTGCTGTAATCTAGAGGGTGTATAGAAATACTTATGCAAACGGCTCCTAAATCTTCTTAAACATCTTTGCTTTTCCTGGAGTAATAGAGTTGTGACCAAGTTTCCCTGGATATAGTGTCAGCTAACTGAGTTTCTTAAAGTATTTTAATTTTGTCAGCTGTTTTCCAACACCATTCATGAAGTCTATGCTAAGCCAACACAGAAGCTTGCCCATGACTTTCCTTATTCCTGAGATTAAGAAGTCCTCTGATTAACCCCGGCCACTCTTACTCCTGGATGAACCAACGTCTAGAGGACATCCTCCTTTGGATGTGCACATAGCGGCATTTATGTCTATCATCTAATTCAGATTTACATTTTATCTGTTTCCAGAGCAATATAGAACCTCCCTGGATCATTTGGTCCCTGTATTGTAATTTACTTATGCTCTCTCCATGTAAAACCTGCTGTTCTCTTCTTTCTCTACTTGTGAACTACCTATGGATAATAACTCCATTCTCCAGCTCTTCATAGCTCCCTTTTCCAATGCTCTCCTTACTACTTTTTCCAAAGAATTAATAAAAGGAAATCTGATGTCTCTTTCATTCCACCTCAAAGTTTGGTTATGGATCCGACCCTCAGATCCGACTCTGCTGCATTTTTACAGACTAGGATTTAAGTCTTGAGCTCCTTTCACTTCCCATAATGAACTGTCCTCTGCCTAACTACCTCAGATCTCGTTTGCTGCCAGTAGTGACAGACATGGTTTCTCGAGTCTCTAGCGTTTTCATGATATTAGCAGTAGGCATTCTACATTTGTCTCCAGTCTTCTAGCGTTTTCATGATATTAGCAGTAGGCATTCTACATTTGTCTCCAGTCTTCTGAGATAAGTACCCTTTTTATTTTTTCCTCCCCTTCCGTAGCAGTGCAGGGTTAGAATCTTTCCTTTCTTCTCTTTGTTCTGCTGTTGGGCTTAGCCTGCACTTCTCTCTCTCTTCTAGCCATTTTTTAGGCTTATTTTTTTTCCCCGATTGTTACTGCTGTTAAAAAGAAAATAAAATGTAGTTGCTTTGTTTTGTTCAGCTATTTTTGATTAGGTCTGTTGCACAGTGAAATAGTTTCCTTTGCTGTTATTGCTGTGTTTGATGTTTGGGTCGTTTTTGTGGTGTGTGTTTGCTGTACAATGTCTGATAAACCAGTGGGTTTTAAGAGGCACTCTGAATGTGGTCGGAAATTCCCACTTTTTGATACGCGCAGTTTGTGTGTCTATTGTCTTGGCCCTGAGCATCTGCAGTTGGCTTGCTCCATGTGTGAGGGCTTCAACCCTAGGGCTATTGCACACTGCAAAAATAATCTACTCCTCAAAGGCCTCTTGTCTGCTTTTTCAAGTTCCTCTCCAGGTGCTCAAACCCGACTACAGGAGTGTCACATGGTCTTCTGACTCCAAGAAACAGCCTCAGAAGTCCTCGAGGATGTCTTCGAAGCCACCCTCTAAAATTCCGAGACCTTCAGATCTGACAGGCTTGGATCTCAGACACTTCTGCACCGGTGGATCCGAAGCACTCTTTGGATCTAGCTGGTGTTTGCCTGAGTCAGTCCTTCTGAAACTACTACATGTACCTTGGATCCTAAGGCTGCAGATCCAATAGCTAGGCATCCCACACCGGTGCTGAGCATGGAGGCAGCTTCTCCCTCCAGACTGTAGCAGACACCTGTCAGCCATTCCAGGTGTCAGTCAGTGGCTTCATCCAGGTCTTCTAGGAGTCTTTCATAGTTCAACATGGACAGAATTATCAGGAAGATGATTGACTCTTGATGCAGTTGGGGGTTTTCTCCACTCCATCCCCTCTAGGATTTGTGAACATTTCCTTCGCCCCTCTGTATCGGAGTGCAAAACAAACGCAATCCAAGATGAGAAATTAATGCTGACAAAAAAAAGATGGTAAAATGGAACAATTTATTCCCCAAGTTCTGGTACCTCTGCTATTTGCCTTCTGTAGAACAATTCAAAAACAAAACACCATCTCTTTATATATCCATGATGCCAATCATTATTCAATTAATTAATCAAAGAACAGCAAATATCCATATTCTCAAAGTGCCATTATACAGATGAAACAATTTTACATTTTAATCGTTTAGAGCATCTCCTGTCCAGGGAGGTAATTTTTTTTTATGACTTAAAACTTCTGGAGAAGTAGGTCTCCTTGGGCATTACCCCTAGGGGCTTACGCATTGATAGGCTGCCTGTTGGGAGTTTTGCAGATGACGAAAATGATCTGCTTCTTGAATGAAGGCAAGTTGCGCAGGAATGTACTTTGAACTGGCTTAGATTCCTGATAAAAAGTAACAGCAGAACTGTCGATAAATTGCAGGGGGAGATTGTTGAACTGCAAGAGAGTTTGATGCCCCTCACACTGTTTTTCAGAGTGCATTCAGAAACATTAATGAGAAGGTCAGTAAGGTGGAAGTGGATGTTTTGGAAAGCAAAAAGCATAAATTAAACAGATGTGAGGGATTTTGATAAAGATTACATGTATACTTGGCAACGTAAGGGACGTCGTTATCGACAGAAATCCAGAGTGTGCATGTCCAGGAAGGAAGATGAGTCTTCGTGTTCGTCGATGGACACCAGCGGCAGCAGAAAGTGTGTCCTTTGAAGAAACTGGTGTGGATAGTTCACCAGAGAGGGCAGAATCAACAAAAAACACCCAAGGGTCCGGCAAGGTGAGCTCGCAGGTGCAAACCCAGTCTCGAAAGAATCGAGGGAGATTTCACAACAACAAGAGATAGAAGTAAGGACATTACTTTATTATGACCCTTTGAGGTCTATCAGTGTTGGACAAGGAGTATGTAATTTTGGATAATGCCCTGCATATCATAAATGAGTATAATGAGAGTTTGTGTATTGATGAAGTGGTGTGTTCCTCATGTGAAAATGATTTAAATGTAATCGGTTTATCTAATATGCCATTGTCTGAGGACATGCATAATGTGTTGTTTAAAGGAACTAAATTCATACCTACTAAGCTTCCCATGTTAGCAGACATCATTGTTGTCAAAAAGTTTGTTCGTAAGCTTAATTTGAGAGTTTATTTTTCTGAATATGAAAAACATTCGAATTTGGAAGTGTCAGGTATCTCTGATGGTGATGATTTGTTAAATTTGAGCATTTATGATGTTTTCGATGAACAAAGTTTTGAAAATGATACTGGTGAAGAGAATGTAATAAATGACGAAGGGTTTGGAGTGGGTTATGGACATATGATTGTACCACATTTTCCTGCAAATATGTTTATGCCCCCTAAACGTTCTACAGCTATTAATGTATTTGAACATACAGTTTGTGTTAAAGTTGAGCAGGAATATTTTAAATTTTGAAAAAATAAGATGAATTATAAACGTAATAAAAACGAGTGGTTAGCTCTGAAACAGTTAAGAATTAATTTGGATAAAATAGCGGTTAGACCAGCAGATAAAGGTGGGAATTGGGTCATCATGAATAAGGAACATTATGATAGCATTGTTCAGGATCTGTTAGTGGAAAATGTGTACAAGAAGTTGTTGGGTAACCCATTAAACAATTTAATGATGAACTTTGTGAATTGTTGGAGAAGGGGGAGAGGCTGAGATTTTTGAAAGTCAATGATGTTAAAAAAAACTTATGGTGAGTGAACCTAAGCATCCTTAAATATATGCCATCCCTAAAATTCATAAACGTGTAAATAATCCACCAGGGAGAACCATCATTTCCAGTGTGGGATCATGTATAGTGTGTGTTAACAAATTTTTTGGATTTCCATTTTAAGAAATACTTAATTAAGGTACCACCTCATATTAAGAACACCGATGATGTCTGTAAAGCATTACATGGTATGAAGTGGTGGACAGAATGTTTCTGGGTTATGGTTGATGTATCATCTTTGTATACTAATATTAGCAAATGTTGGGGTTTGGAAGTCATGAAATAGATGATGGGAGAAGGTCCCTGTACTACTTTTTTTTTTGTTAGCTCTTCTTGAATTTAGTCTAACACAATTATTTTGCGTGGAAGAGAGATTTTTATTTGCAAGTTAAGGGGACAGCGATGGGGGCAGCATTTGCCCCATCTTATGCCGTCGTTTATATGAGAGAATTTGAAAAGGAAGTTATGCTTCGTAACCCATGTTTTCTTAACAATGTCATTTTTATAAATTATATATTGATCATTTCATTTTCATATGTAGGGGCAGCCAGTCGTTTTTTACGTTCGTGCAGGATCTTAATGAGAGTACACATGGGCTGAAATTTGTTTGGGAATGTCAGTCTAAAGTTTTTCTTGCCCCAGATGTCAGGTGCCCCCCAAATGGCGAGCAAATAAAATTAAAAACACAAAAAATATACCTCCAACCAAAAGCAAATACACCAAAAGGGCTTTTAAGCATAGTGAAAAAGTAGAGGTATAGCCAGAGAAAAATAGGGGGCTGGAGGGAGGGTAACCAGGACTGCAACAGTGAATACACTCGAACATCTACATTTATGGTAAGTGTACACAGCTGTACTATGTTCTTCGTGTTTCACTGTTGCAGTCATTACATTTGGGTAGATTCCCAAAGCTGTGGTTGGGTGGAGGGAATTATACAGCATTAGGACCAGCTATAAGGTCCTGCAGGACAGCAGTGGCAAAGCCAGCTCTGGATTTAGAGAAAAATGGTAAATGGTAATGTTTGCTGAAAGCATGAACTGACCTCCAGATAAGACCATGTGAGACAAGGTGGGGAGGGCAAAGAATCTTCTTCCTCTTTTGCAGGTGGAGACATAAAGCAGAGGATGAGATGGAAGTGGCAAAAGGGGAAAAAATTATAGAAGCCCTCTACAGAAGTGTGAGAGTAGCTCCCCATCAGACTGTCATCCATCATGTCCTAAGCAGGTTATACCAGTATATCCACTAAAAACAGGCATCTTGGATCTAGCTCCCGAGCTCCTCCTTATGCAAGCAGAATCTCTGCGACAGAAGACACACCCACCCACCTCCCTGGTGTCCCTAGCTCTTGGAAGAATGGTTTCCTTGTGATACTGCCAATAGCAGGCAAGGATCCATGTGAACCTTTTTCCTGCATACCTATAACTACTTTACTTTAAATTTATGATCATTTTAGCAAAAAAGATTTGCCAAGATACTGCCGATGATAATCAGCCCAGCTCAGTGTGATTTCATAGGTGGTAGAATTTCTGCTGATAATATTATAAGAACACTGATGCTAGTGTAACTGAACAATCAGTCATGCTACTGAGCTTCAGTACCAAGAAAGCTTTTGATTGCCTTGTTTTTTTTTTTAAGACCTTAAAAGCCTTTGCATTCCTCAATAATTGGTTGAAGTAATTCAGAGTATATATATATATATATATATATATATATATATATATATATATATATATATATATATATATATATATACACAATAACTACAGGAACCCAACAGAGATGCCCTCGGTCTCTCTCCTCCTTTTTGCCCTTTATCTTGAACCTTTAGCAGTAGAAATAAGGAGGTCATTAACAGCAGGTTATGGGTGGGCCCAAACAGAATTAAAGTTGTCTTTATATGTTAGTGATATTTTGCCCACATTAGACAGACCCAGTCATAGATAATGAGATTTATTTCAGAAGTTCAAAACTTTTGAGGGAATATCTGGCTATAAAATGAACTGGAGTAAAATGCAGGCAATACTTAACAGGGCAGAAGTTATTCAAGACAAAATATGACATTTTGGGATATGGACTGCAGACTCCTATGAGGACTCAAAGGAGTATTCCTATCACCTATTAAGTGCTGAACTTAATCTGAATAGGTGTGTCAGGGCAGTTTAACTTGCTTTTCTACAGAAGATTCTTGACCTGGGAAATGAGTATATGGATTCAGATTATTAGGGGAAGGGAACACTTAGGTTGGTTCTGCAGATATTTTGAAGTATTCTGAGGATAGGAGCATCCTGCAAAAAAATTATAAGTTATGTACTTAACATAACTTGGTATCTGTGTTGTCTTCTTTCATTCCTCCTCACAGCTGGGATACAGATCCAACTTGGTCGCATTTTTACAGACTAGAATGCAAGTCTCGAGCTCCTCCCACTTCCTATAATGCAGTGCTCTCTGCCTAACTACCGCAGATCAAGTTTGCTGCCCAGATAGCTTACAGAGTGCAGAAAAATTAGAAGGAAAAGCAAATCAAGAACCAGAGGACCAAAACCAGGAACATCAGTTCCTAAAAAGTTCTCTCCAAGTCTTCTAGAGCATTGGGTAAGGGGATGGCTGGGAGGGAAGGTGAGGAGGAATGAAAGAAGACCGAGATAAGTTATGGTATGTACATAACATATAAATCTGAGGTTATCTCTTTCATTCCTCCTCATGGTTGGGTTAGAATCCCCAGCTATACAATTCCTGGGTGGCCTCAAGAAACGATATGCTAGAGCACTGCAGAACCAAAGGAAGCCCTACTCCTGGAAACAGTCTAATTTCTAATCTGTGAGTTTTTGACCAAGTGGCTGCAGCACAGATATCGTCTAAGGATGCCCTGGAAGAAAAGGCAGATGAGTTGGACACAGACCTAGTTGAGTGGGCCTTAGGAGGGTGATGCAACTGCAATCCATTCTGGGTATAAATCAGGGTATATGCAATCTGTTATCCATGTAGTGAGAGTAACATTTGCAACTGCCTGACCTGTGTCAGAAAGACATAAATAATTGGTCTGATTATCAAAATGGTTTCATCCTATTAAGATAAAACATAACTGAATGTGAACATCAAGAAGATGCAACAAATGATCTGATATTGTTAATCTTCGTTCATTCCTTACGCATGGGTATCGGTTCCGACCTCGAAACCGAGCCAGCCATTTTCCCAAGCTCGCGTCAGCTTCAAACTCTTGAGCTAAACTCTTACCCACAATCCCCCTCTCTGTGTTAACTCAGATTTTGTTTGCCGCATTGCTATTCGGTCATGTGAAGCTGCTTCTCTCTAGCCAAGTACAGTTATTTGTTGGCTAATAGTCATTTATATTACTTTTCTGTCAGAAAAGTTTCTATTTCATTGTCTCTTACCCTATTGCATCTAGCAACCATATTTTCTTGAGTTTTTCTTCTCTTTTCTCTTCTTTTTTACGGCAAGGTATTTTTTCCCTTACCATCATTGGTAATCTTCCCTTTTTTCATACCTTCGGGTATTCTCTTGTACCATTGCTGGTACCTTTTTCTACTAACTACTTTTACTATCATGGCAGATAAGAAAGGTAGTCCGGGGTTTAAACGGTGTTCTGATTGTGGACACAAACTACCTACATCTGATGCACACTCTTTGTGCATTTATTGTTTGGGGGCGTCCCACTTATCTGTAGACCCGCCCTGTACTGTCTGTGAACATTTTTCAAATAGAACTTTGTTGGAAAGGAAAAATGAGTTGTTGCTGAAGGGACTTCTTAAATCTCCCTCTTCAGAGGCTGTTTCTGGGTCGGAGGCCTCAACCCCTCCTAGAGCCCATAAGAAAATCTTGGATGTTCCTACCAAGGCTAAATCTTTGCCTTCGTCCCCGGCTGGGGACTCCCGCCAACCAAAACCTAAAAAGGCTAAAGTTTCGGCTCCGGAGCTCACTCAGTCAGCACCAGTGCTTTCGGTGCCTTCGGCTCCATTAGTGATCTCGGCTCCGTCTTCTCCTTCAGCCTTCACTATATCGACACCAAGGGGCTCCTTGGTTCAGACTATTACCACTGTATCGGCACTGACAGCTCAGTCGGCGCAGACCTTGACCACATCTGCTCCGACATCTTACTCGGAACCAACGCCTTTTTTGTTGACTCCAGTTTTGTCGGTTACAGCTTCGGTACCGACAACCACTTTGGCACCGATCCCTGTGTAGGTGCAGACTGTGACCTTGGCACCAGTGACTTCTTCGGTGCAGACACCCGTAGTCCAGTCTCTCAGTACCATTGTTCTCTGTGCGGACTGGTGAGATGGGCACAGAGTTTGCCTCTTGTGGACAGGCCTGTTTCTCCCTCAGTCTCCGTGAGGTCCACTAGAAGTCTTTACGAACACTATGTGTTGCGTCTTGTGGATCAGGTGCTCTTGGCCAGAAGGTATCCCACCCCCCAGGAACTATCCTTCCTTGGGAGGTGATCACCCATCTCCAAAGACCTCTTCTTATTCTCCTCCTTCATTGCCTTTGAAGTCCGTGGATATAGCACAGTCTTCCCCTTCTGCGGTTCCCTTTATGGATCTCACTAAGGAACCATAATTGCCTTCGTGGCAGGAAAGTTTTGCTATGACTCAGGATGTCAGTTGTGGCACACACAATTTGCTGCTCCACAGCAATCCAGGGACTCCGGGTCGCAGGCTGAGCCACTTATGGGAGGAGTGACCCCTGTCCTGGACATTCACTACTTTTCAGGTGGACCAGCCTTCCAACTGATGGAGAAGGCTTTCGCTGCTGCTGGCGATACTGGACTGTCTATCCCTCTACCCTCCTCTGGTACACTGGTTTCAAAAGTCGTACCGAGGGGGCACCGGGTGCAAGGGCCTCAGGACATGTTCCCACAGGAAACCCGTTTTCTGCTGTCTTCCCCAGCTTCTCCTGCTGAAGTCGTCCACCGGAAAACTTTGTGTAAGAGGAAGCACATGGACTCCACAGAGGAGTCCCTCACTGAAGACACAGATTTTGATGAGGGGGAAGGATCCCCTCGGTCACCCTCTGAGGTATCCTTTGGTGATATCCTCTAAGTCCTGAAACAGAGAGGTGACTGGCAGTCCTCTAATCCGACCTCTGAGGAATCTGTGTTCCTGTAGGCCTTTTGCGCCTGGCCCCCTACCTCCTGGGTTACTCCACCTGCCGATTAACTTGTCCAGCTTATCGTGCAGCATGCTTGGAAGGCTCCAGACAAGATTGAAGCTATTCCCTGGAGGCCAGATAAGATTTTGTCCCCTCCTGCTACTGATTCCCATTGGTCAAAAGGTCTTCCTGTGGATGCTTTGGTGGTGGCAGCTGCAACAAAAAAGGATTTGGCAGAAGAAGAAAGCCAGACTGTCCATCCGCTTAACAGAGTCCCGGGCCCTGGACAGGATAGGGTAGTGCACCTTTGCATCAGCGACCTTTATTATTAGGTCCCTGAATTATATGGCACACTTTACCAGGCTTCAAAGGGATCTGATTTCTGAGTTCTCTGAAACCTTGGCTGGTGCCATGTCTGATGAGGTCCGTGACAAAGTGGCCTGTCAGCTGGCCACCATTGAGTCAATATCTAACTCCTCTATGTGACTGATATCTCGCGCATCAGAAGGATCAGCTAGAGCAGCGGGATTCAGCTGCGGTCTTGAGACGACATGTCTGGATGCGCTTGTGCAATTTCGTGGAATCCTGTAAGGCTTCCTTTCTTAACGCTCCCATTGAGGCCTCTTCGTTGTTTGGACCCAAAGTTAAAAGCACACTGGCCAGATGTGAACAGGACGGTAAGACCCTTTCTGCAGTATGTGTCAGTTATTCTTCCCCTTAACATGCTTTCTCCTGAAACCAAACGAGTGGGAAGATATGGTTCAAGAAATCTCAGGGTTCTTTCCGTGACACACAGGCTGAGTTCTCCCCTAGAGGCAGAGGGGGAAACGCACAGGGAAGACTCTCCTTTCGGGGCAGAGGGGATCCACGTAACCAGGGTTCCAGGGACTCCTTCCCTGGCCAACCCTACCAGCACTCCTGAAGAGCAGCCCAACTCCTCTCCTCTGGAGGTGGTTGGGGGTAGTTTCTCCTTGTACCCTTCTGCCTGGCTAACCATCACCTCCGATTCTTGGGTACAAAGGATTATAACCAGAGGATGTTCATCGTGCTATACTGCTGCAGTCATCCCACTTGGGTTATCCTGTCATCAGGCGGTCCCGCAGTCGGCCGAATCCCAAAGTCCTGGTCCAGTGTCGGTTGTCGTCGCCTCTTCCCTGACGTCAGTGCGACAGGGGTATAAAAGAGACAGCCGACGCCATTTTCTTCAGTCTTTCTTGCCGTGCAGTGCCCGAAGCAGAAGCAGTTTGCGAGTGCCGGTCGGCCAGCTCCTGAAATTTTCGAATAGAGTTTCAGCCCAAAGTCTTCCCTAAAGCTAAGTACCCCATTGGGGAAACTTTTCTTGCCTCAGACCAATGTCAGACAAAGTTAATAATTGTATTTCTTGTGGGAAGCAAATACCTCATAAGGATTTTCATTCTTATTGTATTCCTTGCCTAGGCCCAGACCACGAAGTCTCTGGTTGTCAGTTTTGTGCTAGGTTCAACAAACGTAGAATTAAGCATCGGGCAGAATTCGCCCAGCATAATTTTGGCAGAAAATTTAACTATAGCATGCCATCGGAGCAACCGACATCAGCAATGATTAAAAAACGCAAAGATAAGGACCGGCAGCCAAGGCCAAGACCAGATACCGAGGCCTCAGCAAGGCCTGACGCCGGTTCTCCGGTTTTCAGCGAGGTGCCTTCGCAGCCCCTGACTACCGCAAATTCAGAAATTCTGACGGCCTCCCAAACCGAAGCAGTTGGGCCTCAGGTACACCGGTTCCACCTCACTCCTCGGACACCAGCCCCGACAGGGATCCGGAATTTTTGGATAGGCCTTCGGTCTCTGAAGGTGTTTTCAAACCGACAACTATCTCTGCCAAGCCTTATGCTAAACTCAAAGCCCCCTTGAAAGTTCGAAAACCGGGGCCACACACCCTTCCACAGGTCCCTATGCCTAAAAAACAGATGCTTAAGATGGCTGAGGATTTAATTACCCTTATCAGGGGATCCCAACCCCCACCTGACAAAAGGCCTAGACTGGAGGAAGATTATCCTTCCTCTGACCAAGCATCCATTTCCTCAGGCAACTCTGACTACCAAGATTACTCCTTCCCTCCTTATGAAGACTCAGATGCTGGAGAGTCCATTCCCTCTGTCTCCCCCTCTGAAGACCACTCTTTTGGGGAAACTTTACACACCATGAGGGAACACTTCCACTGGGAAGGCCAAGATTACTCTGACTCCAAGAAAAGACTCCGTGAGTTTCTTCTTCTTCCACAGCATAGACCCCTGGCAATTCCTCCAGTTTTAGACATTTTGGATGATGTTTTCTCTGAATCCAGTTTAAACCCAGATTCCTTACCTCCAGGACCAGCTAAACCAGACAGATACTACCGAGTTCCTGATACTCATAAGTTTCTATACAAAAGCCGTACTGCAGACCCCGAGACCATTTCCCAGGGTCCCAAAGGGATTAAGGCCTCTACTGCTAAGAATCCACTTCCTTCTGAAAGAGATTCCAGAGCATTAGAAAGATGGGGAAAGAAAGTGTATATGTCTGCCACTTTGGCCATGAGGGCATTAAACTGCCAATTCCACATGCTAAAATACCAACAGTATTTGATTACACAGTTAAAGCAGAAACTGATCCTCAGACAGATCAACTTGATTCTAAAGAGATGCAGGATTTGCTACATGCAGCAGAACAGGTGGGAAAGCATACCTTACAGTGTGGTTTTGATTCATTGGAAGCCTCATGTAGAGCAGCTGTCACAGGGTCTGTAATACGTAGGCATGCTTAGCTTAAAGAACAAGCCTTACCAGAACATGTCAAAGCAAAGTTATTGGATGCTCCATTGCAGAAAGATGTGTTATTTGGTGTCAAAGCAGAGGAAGTTTTAAAGTAAATGGAAGAAAATGCAAAATCTATGCAAACAGTTAGATTTTTTACAGGTACAACCTCCTCGTTTCAGCAGAAACTGGCCATCAAAAACTGGTCCTTTCCTGCATCAGACAAACGCCAAAGAGGTAGGTGCAGGCGCCCAAGGGGCAGAGGCCAGCCACAAGGTTCTTTCCGGCCTAGACAATGGCATACAACAACTCAGAGGTGGAGACGAAAGATCTCAACCCTTCAGGAAACAAACACAATGACTTCCCTCTTCGCCTGCCAAGCAAAATTGCCCTGGCAGCACCTTTGGGAGGAAAACTGGCTCTGTTTCCACAAAATTGGCACATCATAACAAAGGACAAATGGATTCTGGACATTATTACCCGAGGCTACAGATTTCTTTTCCATACTTTACCACGGATGAGACACATGCCAAATCTGCCTCCAAACCAATGGGCAGAGGCTCAAACGCAAATTTCAGCTCTCATGGATATGAAGGCAATTCAAAAGGTACCTACAAAGGAGCAAGGTCAAGGTTTTTACTCATGACTGTTTCTAGTCCCAAGAAAAAACAAAGCCTGGAGACCCATCTTAGACCTCTCAATTCTGAACACATACCTGGAGGTACCCAAATTCAAAATGCTCACACTACAGCAGCTCCTTCCCATGCTGGGCAAGGAGTCTTGGCTGGTAACGTTGGACCTCAAAGAGGCATTACCTACATGTCCCTATCAGACAAGATTGCAGAAGGTACCTCAGATTTTTGGCAGGTACAACACATTATCAATTCTCTGCATTGCCCTTTGGCTTATCTACTGTGCCCAGAGTATTTACAAAATGCCTGGCATCAGTAATTGCATATTGCAGACAACGAGGAATACAAATTTATCCATATCTGGATGACTGCCTGATCCAAGCGGACAGCAAGGACATTTTATTACAGCATCTGGCTTTTGTAACACAGCTGCTCAGTTGCCTAGGGTACACAGTAAACAAAAAGAAGTCAAAACTAATACCCTCGCAACAGATCATATTCCTGGGTGCCAGCTTAAATAAAACGGCCCAGATGGCTTACCTCACGCCAGACAAACAAAAACAATTGACTCAATACTTCAAAAGGATAGCAACTTTTCCCCAGCTCACTGCAAGGAAAATCCTGCAGGCATTGGGGTTCATGGCATCATGCATTCAACTAATCCCATATGCAAAGCTGCATATGAGAAAATTACAATGGTACCTGAAAAGTGTATGGTCAACACAGGCACAGCCTCGAAACAAGTATACCTATCATTCCCTGCCTTCAAAAAGAGTTCCTATGGTGGGCTGAAGCATGTCAAATAAACAAGGGTCTTCCTTTCGTCTTACCTCCAGCAAACCAAACCATGACAACAGGTTCTTCAGACTACGCCTGGGGAGCACACATGGCAGGACAGTGCATACAGGGTAAATGGTCTGCAAAACAAATGCATCTTCACATCAACCAAAAGGAGATGCTAGCTGTGCAAAATGCACTGACAGCCTTCAAAGGACCTCTTGCATCCAGGACAACTTCTAATAAGGACAGACAACACCACAGTTATGTGGTACATAAACAAACAGGGAGGAACACACCCCTACCCTTTATGCAGACAGGCTATGACCTTATGGAACACAACATTGACCTACCAAGTACAACTACAAGCACAATTCCTGCCAGGTAAGGAAAACATATTGGCAGACGAATTAAGCAGAAATATGGCAGACCCTCACGAGTGGAGACAACACCCACAAGTATTTTCAATGATAACTCAAAGATGGGGATGTCCAGACATAGATCTATTTGCCTCCCCCATCAACTGCCAGTTACAAAAGTTCTGCACAAGGACTTATCACTCCCTAGCCTGGAAAGTGGACGCTCTATCATTCAGGTGGACAACACTGACAGTCTATGCCTTCCCTCCACTACCTCTATTGACCAAGGTATTATTGAAGGTCAGATCAGAGAGACCACAAATGATCCTCATCGCTCCGGACTGGCCACGCCAGCACTGGTGCCCACTACTAAGGAACTTGACTCACAGCCCTCCATGGATCTTACCTCAATTCCCACTACTGTTGACTCAGAAAAACTCTCAAACCCGTCACAGCCAGCTCAGAACTTTAAATTTAGCTGCATGGAGAATTCCTTCAATTATCAATCAACACTTCTCTCAAAGGACGTCCTGAATGTCATTTTGGAGGCCAGGAGGCCCAGCACCAGGAAGACTTCCTCAGACAAATGGAAAAGATTTTGTGCATGGCATCAGGCTAAAGGTCGAAATCCCTGGATACCAAACATTCCTCACATACTGCAATACCTAACTGACATGCTACACAAAGGCCTTTCCTTCTCCTCCATTAAGATCCATGCTTCAGCCATTTCAGCTCAATATAATACGGATCCTCCAATTTTCTCACACCCTTTACTTAGGCAGTTTCTCAGAGGGGCTAAGAATATAAGACCCCCCCAGAAAACTACCAACACCAGCTTGGGACCTCAACTTCGTTTTAGAAAAGTTAACACTGCCTCCTTTCGAACCAGCCTTCTCAGCAGAACTACAGTACTTGTCTTGGAAAACAGCCTGGTTACTGGCTATTACCTCAGCACGCAGGGTCTCAGAACTACAGGCACTTATTTCAGTAGAACCTTTCATCATTTTCCATTAGGACAGAGTCTCTTTACGAACTAACCCTACCTTCATGCCCAAGGTAGTATCCAGTGTGGCTTTGAATCAGACCATTCATTTACCCACCTTTTATCCTAACCCACAGAATTAAGGAGAAAGGCTCCTTCACTCTTTGGACATTCACAGACAGCTACGTTACTATTTAGATAAGACAAAGATCTTCAGAAAAACTGACCAACTCTTTGTATCATATGCTGCAGGTTCACAAGGAAAGGCCATTTCAAAACAGACCATCTCCAAATGGATAGCACATTGCATCCGCTTTTGCTACTTGCACCATGGGAAGGCAGTGCCTGTCAATATTAGATCCCATTCTACCAGGGCTACTGCAACCTCAGCAGCCTTTTTCAGAGGGGTTCCAACCAAAGACATTCTGGAGGTAGCTACTTGCAGTTCAGTGCACACCTTTACCAAGCACTACCACCTTCTATTATACTCAAAAAAAACAGAGCTGGTTTTGCCACTGCAGTTCTGCAGGGCATCCTAGCATCACCTAACCCAGTTTAGTACCAGCCACCCTTCCATAGCTTTGGGATTCTACCCAAGTGTGATGACTGCAGCAGTACAGCATGATGAACATAGTACAGTTTTGTACCTACCATAAATGTAGATGTTAGAGTGGTTACACTGCTGCAGTCCAGGTTACCCTCCCTCCATCCCCTCTACATACCAGGGTGTTAGTTACGACTCCATGTACATCAATCAATTGGAAGCTTCTTTATATGGTGTATTTGCTAACAGCTAGTACTATTGCTTATCTACTAAGATATTGTTGCATAGCTATTGTATTGCCTTCCTAGTTGGGGGCACCTGACATCTGGGGCAAGAAAAACTGAAGAAAATGCCGTCGGCTGTCTCTTATACCCCTGTCGCATTGACGTCAGGGAAGAGGCGACAACTGATGCCGGACCAGGACTTTGGGATTCGGCTGACTGCGGGACCGCCTGACGACAGGATAACCCAAGTGCGATGACTGCATAACCACTCTAACATCTACATTTATGGTAGGTACAAAACTGTACTTTATCATATCCCCTTAGATATTTGTCCTGTCCCTTCAAAAAACTTTCCCGATGTTCCACCCAGTCAAAGGGAAGAAACAGCACTAGAGATAGAAAAGCTGCTAAGAAAGAGAGTCATCCAAATAGGTCCCTCCAGACCAGATAGGATCCGGATTCTACTCAGGACTATTTTGGTGCCAAAGAAAAACGGGGACTGGAGACCAATTTTGGATCTCGGTGTACTGAACAAGTTTGTGAGAGTACAAAAATTCCGGATGGTCACAATACAGTCTGTCCTCTTGCTTTGGGAAAAAGATGATTGGATGTGCTCGCTAGATCTTCAAGATGCATACTTACCACATAGAAGTGGACAGGCCATCAATAAGATTTCTGCGCTTTCGGGCGGGAGCCAGTCACTACTAGTTCAGAGTACTGCTCTTTGGACTCTCTACAGCCCCCAGAGTTTTCACAAAGTGCATGGCATACTCTCTCCTCACTGCACAGAGGCTAGGCATAACCATAAACTGGCAAAAATCCAATTTCACCTCATCTCAGTCGACAGAATTCATAGGGGTTATCTTGGGCACAAAGAACTGCAGAGCTGCCATTCCAGAGCACAGAATTTTAAGGATAAAGCAACAACTGATTCCAATCTTTTCAAGGGAGAAATCCACGGCTCACTCAGTTCTGCAGCTGTTGGGTTCCATGGCAGCCTCCATCACCATTGTCCCCCTGGCCAGGTTTCACATGAGGCTTCTACTCACCCAATGGTATCCTTTTCAGCATCCTCTTTCAGCCATGATTCGAGTAACCCACAGGTGCAAACAGGATTTAAATTAGTGGATGACACACAATCTGTCACAATGGTCTCGCCCCTTCTCCCCCCAGCAACCCAAGGCCACAGTGACCACGGACGCCTCCCTGATGGGGTGGGGGGGGCTATATCAGGGATAGATGGTCCAAGGCACTTGGTCCGAACTGGAGGCCCATCTGCATATAAATGTTCTAGAGCTGAGGGTGGTGCTTCTGGCGTTGCAAGCATTCCATCCCCTGCTGCCATCTGGGACAATTGCGATTCAATCAGACAACATGGCGGTGGTCTGGTACATCAACAAGCAAGGTGGAACCAAATCTTTACCCCCTTTGTCGAGAGGCCATGAGGATATAGCAATGGCTGATGGCTACCAACCGTTTCCTTCTAGCAATGCACATTCCCGGGAGTTCCAACCTGATAGCAGACAGACTCAGCAGGTGCATTCTTCAACCGCACGAGTGGTCCCTGAATCCCTTGATAGTGGCGGAGATCTTCCACTGCTGGGGCCGTCCTTGCTGCGACCTCTTTGCATCCCCGACCAACTACAAATGCAGCAACTACTTCACCCTGATTCCCCCTCCGGGACAGTCACCCAGGGATGCTCTAGTCCACGATTGGCCCTCGGGTCTTCTTTACGCATTCCCACCCTTTCCCCTCATTCCCTAGTTTCTGAAGAGAGCCCATCGGTTGAAGAGCAAGGTGATCCTCATAGCACCATATTGGCCTTGACAGATTTGGTTCCCCTTCCTTTGGTCTCACCTACTAGATCGACCATCCAACCCCGGAGTTGATCTTGTATCCAAGAATCTGATTCATCCCAAATTGAACAGCCTGAAGCTCACAGCTTGGCTCCTCCAATTCCCTTGATTGCCAGGCAGAATGATCTTTCTTTACCAGTACGTGACATTCTCATTGTATCTCATAAGTCTTCCACTAGAATTACTTATCTGAGCAAGTGGAAAAGATTTACCTGTTGGCTGAAAGATAAACAAGTAGATCCCTTCTCAGCACCAGTGTCAATACTAGACTATCTGACTGACCTTTTCCAATCGGGTCTTTCGGCCTCTACTATTAGAGTTCATTTGGCCGCAATTTCTAATTTCCATGAGGGTGTCCAAGATTCCTCTATGTCCCACAAATTGTGCAAGACCTTCATAAAAGGTGTGAATCATCTGAAGCCACCTTTTAGAGAACCTATTCAACCATGGGATTTACCATTAGTTCTATAAGCTCTGACAATGCCACCCTTCGAACCAGCCTCTTCTTGCAACCTCAAGCATTTGTCATGGAAAACCTTGTTTTTTGTCACCATTACTTCTGCCAGACGTATTTCTGAGCTTCAAGCTTTATGCATCAAGAGTCTATACCTGATTTTTCATAGAGATAGTGTCTCTGAGAACTAATCCATCATTTCTGCCAAAAGTGATCTCTGAAATGTCCATTAATCAAACCATTGAATTGCGAGTTTTCTTTCCCAATCATTCAAACAGAGGAGAGTATTGCCTACATACCCTAGATATCCACAGGCAAATCCGTTTTTACTTACAGGGCTAGGTCCTTTCGTAAATCTGACAAGTTATTTTTGGCCTTTTCTGGACCTAGTTTAGGATCTGCTGTTGCTAAGGTCACATTAGCTAGATGGTTGAAGGACTGTGGCACCTTCATTTATACACAACGTAGTATCTTGTTGCTTACTACCATGAAAGCTCATTCAACAAGGTCGGTGGCAACTTCTGCTGCCTTCCATGCCAGAGCTTTTTTACATGACATCTGTGCAGCTGCAACTTGGGCTATGCCTCATACCTTCATCAATCATTACAAATTAAATTTGGCCACCAGGGGAAGAGCATCTTTTATTTATTTATTTATTTGCATTTGTTAACCGGGTTGGTCCAGCTGGGTAAAAATTACCCTTTTTCGGTGGAGACCCGAGGGAAAAGCCCCAAACAGACATACAAATACATACGAATATTTTGGTTCTATGGTGCTCAGGAATGTCCTTCCATGAGTGCCTCCCAGGAATAGAGGTAGCTGGGAACTCTGTCCCATGCGTAAGGAATGAACGGGGATTAGCAATATCAGATAAAGTTGTCTTACCATAATGTTCCATCTGTACTGTTGATCCTCATTCAGTCATTATGACCCTCCCTCCTTCCTCCTCCTGTGGCTTCTAGTGGATCTCACCCATCCGGTTCTCTTAGGTTATTTGACCAGAGGTAGCCTCTACCTTCTTTTGACTTGCAAACTCAATCTGAGGTAACAGGGAGAGGGGGGATTGTGGGTAAGAGTTTAGCTCGAGAGTTTGAAGCTGACGCGAGCTTGGAAAATGGCCAGCTTGGTTCTGAGGTCGGAACCGATACCCATGCGTAATGACTGAACGAGGATCAGCAATACAGATGGAATGTTATGGTAAGACATAACTTTTTTCTCAGTCATTAGAAAAATTTTGGGGAAAAACTGGCAGTTGCATGGTCTGGTTGAGGTTGGATTTTGTTGCTACTTTGGACATGAAAAAAGGATTAGTGTGAAGGGCCACCATATCTTTGTGGAAGATGATGTAAGGAGGCTTAAAGACAGTGCCTGGATCTCAGAAATTCTCTTTACTGACGTAATTGAGATGCAGTCTTCCATGAAATAAACTAAGTCACAAAAACTAGCTAGTTTGAAAGGTTGTTGAGTTAACCCTTGTAAGACCAAAGAAAGATCCCATGGTGGGGAAGGGAGGCCTGAGGAGGAATATTCCTTTCAAGAAGGTCTTGCACAATTTGGAGGTTGCAGGGGAAATAAAATATTACCCAAATGGAAGCTAGAGATGGGCTGCCAATTGAAGTCTGACAGTAGAGAAACTGGTTCCTTCTTTGAAGGAGAGACACAAGGAAGAGAAGGATAGCTGATATGGGAGCTGAAAAGGGGTCAATGTTCTTGTTGGAGGCCGAGAAGGCAAATCTCTTCCATTTACTCCTATAGACTTTCTTGGTAGGCAGTTTCTGGGAAGCTAAAATAATGTCTTGGATGGGGAAGCAAGCCTGGACCTTTGAACAATCACTAGAGGCACAGAAACCAAGCGGTCAGTTTGATGGTTATCAGATTGGGGTGAAAACCAAGTGGAGTCCTGTTTCAGTTCCAGTATCCATGAAGGATATTTCAGATGAGACCAGAGGAAAGGGAACCAAATCTGATGAGGCCAGTAGGGGGGCAATGAGGATTACCATGGTTTTCAGACGTTTTGCTTTCTGTAGAAACTTTGGGATCAAAGGTAGAGGGGGATAAGCATAGAGGAGAGACCGGGGCAGGGAGGGTAATCATGAACCAGATCGTCCCTGTGGGACTCCCCTGGAGGGGGGATCAGAGTGAAGTAGTTGCACTTGTTCTGGGGGGAATGCAAAAAGGTCGCAGCAGGCTGGCCCCAATGGCTGAAGATCAAGTCCACTACTGATTGGTTGAGGGACCACTCATAAGGGGTCAGAATGGATGTGCAGAGCTAGTCTGCCAGAACGTTGAATCTCCCTGGTATGTGAGTTGCGAGTAGAAAATCGTCCGAAGACATCACCCATTCCCAGACCCTCATGGCCTCTCTGCACAATGGGCAAGAGCGGGTTCTTTCATTAACGTACCACTCCACTGACATGTCTGTGTGAATCGCAGTAGTTCCTAGAGGAGAATTTCCTGAAAGACTTGCAACAAGAGGATAAACTGCTCTCATATCCAGAAAATTGATATGCAACCTGGTCTGTGTGACCACGTGCCTTGAGTCATCTTTCCCTTGAAATGCCCCACCCCAAATGAGAAGCATGCATGTGTACCATGGCTGAGAGGGGAAGGAAGGAGGAAAGGTCTGCCGAACATCAGGTCGTCCGACAAAAGCCACCATTAGAGATGTTTTCTGCAAATCGAAGTCAACGTGATAGGAGCAGACAGAGGCTGGTAGAGAATACACCACTGAGCAGCCAGGGAACAGTGAAGCACTCTTATAAAATACCTTGTGACAGAGACTAAAGGAATGGCAGCCGCCATAGATCCAACAGCATGAAGTATCAGCCTTGTCAGTGGGAAGACCTATTTAAGATGGCTCGAACATGATCTCTCAATGTCTGAACAGGAAGAGTGGGTAGAGTTGCAATCTGATTCACTGTGTCCAAGGAAGCTCCTATAAATTCTAAACTCTGAACTGGGGATGGGTATGACTTTGTCAGGTTTGTGGTGACACCATGATGGTTGGCAAGGTTGAAGAAATCCCTGGCTGGAGTAGTTGATGCCTGGTTGGGGAAGTGAAGAACCAGTCCTCCAAATACAGAAACACCCAGAATCCTTGCAGTCTCAGATGAGCTGCAACTACTGCCATGCATTTGGTAAACAACCTGTGGGCTAAGGTGAGTCTAAAGGGTAGAGCTTTGAATTGGAAGTGATGGTCTCCCAGTCAGAAGAACAAATGACTTCTGGAGCATCTGTCTATTTTGATGTGATACTACCCATCTTTTAAGTCCACTGAGCACATCCAACTGTCCTTCTGCAGCAAAGGTAGAATGGGCTGGATAATAACTATTCAGAACTTTGCCTTTTTACGAGCAAATTCAATTCGCTTAGATCCAAAATGGATCTTGGCTCCCCGGTTTTCTTTGGCATTAAGAAGAAGTGAGAGTAAGTTCGGAATCCTTTTTCTTCAGTCAGGACCTCTTGGATGACTCTTTTTTGCAGTAGATTTAGAATCTGTGCTACAGAGTACTCCTTCTGACTGAGTGGAACATCTGGAAGTCTCACAGACCTCTGTGGTGGTGGAAGGTGAAAGGAGATACAATAATCTCTGGATATAATCCTTGGCACCCATTTGTTTTGCATTTTATCGATCCAGGCAGTAGGGTGCAGAGAAAAATGACCCCCCCGACTGCATCCAGAGATGAGCAGTTGGGAAGGGCTTCAAGAAAACTGATGGGGCCCATCAGAGAGAGGCTCTCTGAAGCCCTGATTCTGCGGAACCGCTCTGCCCCTGAGGTGGTGTCTCCCACAGAAACCTCTTCCTCTGCCTCTAGAGGGAGGGATCCCCGTGCTGATCCTGGGAAGATCCCCGAGATTTCTGGAACCAGGTTTTCTTTCCATTGTACTGGCTGAGGAGTTTAAAACTTGACCCCAATGGCAGACAAGGTCTTGCCTTCCTGCTCATTGCAGGTTAGGGTCTCTGACAGATGGTTCAAAAAGGGAGGACCCATCAAACGGGACATTGACAAAAGGACACCTTAAAGGATTCCACAAAATCACAAAGCGTCATCTAAGCATGTCTTTGAATAGCAATGGCTAAGCCGGCTGTCCATGAGGCACCCTCCATGGAGTGGGAGATGAGCCTCGTGGAAGAACTGGACAAATGGTGTCAGTCGGGGGGGGGGGGGCCTTCTTGAAGTCCTCCACTGACATGATCTCTGCTAGACAGTCTGAGAGTTGCTTCACCAGTTCCCTCTGCAATTGAGTAAAGTGTGCAAAGGTATTTTAACGCTCTCAGCAAGAAAGTGGCTGAGGTGTAAAAGCACTTACCAAACCTGTCCATCACTCTAGACTCCCTGTTCAGTGGATGGACAATGGAGCTCTGTTCAGCTAGCTCCTTTCTGGTAAGCTGCTGCCAAAACCACAGCATCAACCGGAACACCCTTGGTCCAGTAGAGTCTGCCCTTATGGAGAGATAAAAACTTGTTCAGATGTTCAGGAATTGGTTAAACAGAGTCCAGCTCCTTCCAGGCCAAGGGGGACACCAAATCCACAAGCTCATCCGCTGGGGGGTACCACCCAAGATATAGATGGGCCCATCCTGAATGCCTCCAAAAACCGACTCTTCCACGGAAGGAGGCTGGGCTGTCCAACCACCTCTCCACCTTAGGATCACTAAAATGACTCCAAAGGAGACATCCTCCAGTGATGATCTGGGGGATCCTTCCCCTTAATCAAAAGTCCACGTCCTTGGTGTTGTACACCAATGGGTTGTCAAATGGGCCTCCTTTTGCAGGTCATTTTATGATGGATCTCCTCTATGGGATGCTCAGGGGAAGTTTGGAAGAAGGGTCTCCCCTCTAGGGGATGAGATTGGAGGCTTGTCTGGACAGGCTGATTTTGGCCAGGCATGACAGGCTCAAGTCTCTGATCCAAGTGGGGTCGGCAGGAAGGCTCATAGCTCAAGGAGACCAGATCCGTATGACAAGAGAAGGCCCTTTCCACAACTTGAAATACCAAAAGACCCAGTGAACCCCTCCACAGTTCCACAGGAGCCGAGGCTACTAAAGAAGAAAGGGCAGGAATACCACAGCCAATGGGTTCCAGGTAGAATCAAACCCGACCTGTTCAGTGCTGAAGCACCAAGAGGAAGAGAGAGTTCCAACACAGTTGGAGCCAAACCTCTCCCCTTGATCCAACAGGGATATCCTGATCCAAGACCCACTGCGATCTGATGACATCAGAGTAGAGGAAGTCAGAGTGACAGTTGGAGTAGAAGGGTAGCTTCTCATACCCGACCCCGACTCTCATTTGGCTACAATCCTGCGACTCTGATACAGAGGTTCAAAATACTACACCAACCAGGCACAGAATCCTTTCCATTTTGTCAGCATAAGATTTTTCTAGTACTAGGTCTTCTCGCCTCCAAAATGACATCCATCACAGGTTTGCTGAGGGATGCTAATGGTGAATTTAGGTGATTAGCCACGCTGCAAGATTCAAAGTTTGGAGCAGAGTGTGCAGAGTTTGGTTGTTCTGCTGAGAGAGTAAGTAAGGTGTCTGAGGCAGGTGCCAGGGTGGAAGGTGTGACACTGCGTAGAAGTGGGTACCAGTGTTGGCGAGGCCAGTCTGGAGCAATCAAAATCATGTTTGGTTTGCCCTGTTTGACTTTTAGTAGAACTTTGGAGAGCAGAGGCAGAGGGGGAAAGGCATAGACTAATAGGTTTTTCCAGCTGAAGGACAGAGCATCCACTTTCCAGGCTTTTTTGTGATGAGTTCTTGTGCAAAATTTGTCCAACTGGTCATTCTGGGGTGAGGCAAAAAGATCCATGTCTAGGCTCCCCCATTTGCATGTCAACATGTTGAAAATCCATGGTTCCAGTTTCCATTCGTGGGGGTCCATGAGATTTCTGCTTCGTTCATCTGCCAGAGTATTCGGCTTTCCTGGCAGGAGTTGAGCTTGTAGTTCTATTTGATAGGTCAAGGCCGTGTTCCACGATGCCATGGCTAGTCTGCAAAGGAGGTAGGAGTGTGTACCCCCTTGCTTGTTTATGTACCACATAACCGTGGTGTTGTCCATCTTTATCAGTAATTGTCCTGGATGAAGGTAGTCCTTGAAGGTTGTCCGTGCATTCTGTACAGCCAGCATTCCTTTTTGATATGAAGGTGCATTGGATTTGGGCTCCATTTGCCCTGAATGCATTTCCCTGCCAGATGAGCCCCCCAAGCATAGTCTGATGCTTTTGTAGTTAGGGTTTGGGCGGCAGGGGGGGGGTGGTGTGAATGATAGTCCCTTGTTTTGGTGGCAGGCCTCTGCCCACCATAGGAACTCTAGTTGCAGGCAAGGTATGATGGGAATCATTGTTTCCAGGCTGTGACAATGTTGACTCCATAAACTTTTTAAGTACCACTGAAGTTTCCTTATATGCAGTCTTGCATATGGAATTAGAAGAAAGCAGGAGGCCATGAAACCCCAAGGCTTGCAGAATTTGTCTTGCAGATATCAGGGTTTTTGTGGCCACCTGTTTGAAGTAAGTCACCAAATGAATTTGCTTTTCTGGCGTAAGGAAAGCCATCTGGGCAGTTGTATTCAAGCTTGCACCCAGGAATGTAATTTTTTGAGAGGGTACCAGTTGTGATTTCTTTTCGTTTATAGTGTACCCTAGACAAGTTAGAACCCTTTTTACAAACACCATATGTTTTAGAAGAATGTCTTTGTTTTCTGCCTGAATTAGACAATCGTCCAGATATGGATATATTTGAATATTCCTTTGCCTGCAAAATGCAATTACTGGAGCCAGGCACTTTGTAAAGACCCTGGGCACAGTAGGTAATCCAAAGGGCAGTGCAGAGAACCGGTAATGCAAGTAGCCCGCTTTGAAGTGGAGGTATCTTCTGCAAGATTCCCTGATATGCAGGTAAGCCTCTTTTAAATCTAAAGTTGCCAACCAGGCATCTTTGCATAGCATAGGAAGTAACTGGTAAAGAGTCAGCATTTTGAATTTTGGGATGCCAGATAGGTGTTTAGAGTAGGTAAGTCCAGAATTGGACGCCATGATTTGTCGTTTCTGGGTACCCGGAAAAGTCTTGAATAGAAACCTTGTCCCTTTTCCTCTTCTGGTACTAGTTGAATAGCCTCCATGCTCATGAGGAAAAGTACTTGTTTCTGGGCCTCTGCCCACTGATTTGGGGGCAGGTCTGGCCATCCATTTGGAATTGGCAATGTATAGAAATTAAATCTGTATCCCTGGGATACTATATTTAAAACCCATTTGTCCTGGGTTATAAGTTGCTAGTTTTTTGCATGAAGAGCCAGTTTTCCCCCCCAAAGGGGTGGCAAAAAGGTAAGTATTTAGTAAATGTAAAGGGAAGTCATTGAGACTGCTTTACCATAGGGAGGTGTTTTGTTGTTTCCAGATTTGCAAGAGGAGGCATCCCATTGTTTTGTTCTGAAAGTCCCTTGGGACTGAAACCTGGTGTCTTTGGAATGTCTGGGTTTGACTTGAGTGGCTCTCGAAGGAACTGGAAAGGACCAGTTCTTAGGCCAGTGCCTACTAAATCTTGGATGTTGCACTTGTAAGAAATCTTTCACAGTTTGCATAGATTTAGCTTTATCTTCCATCTTTTTTAGAACTTCTTCAGCCTTATTACCAAAAAGACGGTCCTGTTGTAAAGGAGCATCCAACAATTTTGCTTTAACATGATCAGGCAGAGTTTGCTCTTTGAGCCAAGCATGCCTTCTTAGCACAGACCCAGTTACAGCAGCCCTGCAAGAGGTCTCCAAAGAATCAAAACTGCATTGCAAAGTAGGTTTTCCAACTTGTTCAGCTGAATGCAATATATCCTGTAAATCTTTATTTTCCACACAGTCAAAAATTAACATCATTTTCTGTTTAAGCAGTCCCTTGATATGCTGCTGATATTTTAACATATGAAATTGACAGTTTAAAGCCCTGATTGCCAAGGTTGCAGAAGTGTAAACCTTCTTACCCCATCTATCCAGCGCCCTGGAATCTCTATCAGAAGGGGTAGGATTTTTAGCAGTAGAAGCCTTAATGCCCTTGGGACCCTGAGAAATGGTTTCAGGATCCACAACAGGATTTTTGAAAAGGAATTTGTGGGAGTCAGGAACCCTGTAGTAGCTGTCTGGCTTACAAGGAGCTGGAGGCAGAGAATCAGGAGCCGTACTAGAGCCGTACTAGATTCTGAAAAAGCATCATCAACAATGTGCAGAACAGGAGGTATAGCCAAAGGCCTATGCTGAGAAAGAAGAAGAAAATCCCTAGATCTCTTTAGATTCAGAAAAATCTTGACACTCCCAGTGGAAATGTTCCCTTAAGGTATGTAAAGTTTCCCCAAAAGAAAAATCCTCAGGGGCGAAGCAGAAGGAATGGAATCTTTTGCATCAGAGTCCTCTTAAGTAGACAATTCCTGTTCATAAGAATCAGAAGAAATAGAATCCTGTTCAGAAGATTCATAGTCAATATCTTGCCTAGGCCTCTTAGAAGGGGGGGGGGGTTGACTACCCCTGATCAGAGTAATTAAATCTTCAACCATTTTGATAATTTGTTTCTTAGGCATAGGGGCCTGCACATGTGGCCTAGGCGTCTGTTTTTTAGACATAGATTGAGATTTTGGCCTTAGTTTTGAAGATGGAGTCTGTCTAATATACAAATCTGTAGGCCTGAAAACACCCTCAGAAGCCGGTGCCTGCACAGCGGCTCCGGATCCATCCAAGGTAGAGACATCTGCGGGTTCCATAATTGAAGCATCTCGCGGCATACCGGACTCCGAATGGGTCTCAGTAGAGGCCTGCGAATCAGAATTAGCGGGTATCAGGGGCTGCGAAAGCGCCTCACTGAGTCCCGGCGAATGGCTTAGGAGAAGCGTCATCAGCAGTTCTGGACCTCAACGGCCTGTCTCTGTCTTTTTCTTTGCGCTTTTTAGATATTCTGGTAGTCGGATTGCTAACAGACGAAATTTCTCGATATTTAAAGCACGAGCCAAAATATTTAGAAGCAAAAATGTACTGATGTTTAATAGCGCATTTTTTAAATAAAGCGCAGAACCGACAGCAAGGTACATCGTGGTCAGGGCCTAGGCAAGGAATACAGTACAAATGGGAATCCTTATGAGGTGTTTGCTTCCCACAAGTAATGCAATTATTAACTTTTACTGACATCGGTAAGGAGCAAGAAAAAGTTTCCCCAACAGGGTACTTAGCTTTTTAGTTGAAGACTTTGAATCTGAAACTTGAAAACGAAAATTTCAGGAGTCGGCTGACTGGCACTTGCGAACTGCTTCGGGCACCGCGCGGCAAGAAAGACTAATGTAATGGTGTCGGCTGCATGTTTTATACCCCCTGACGACCTGACGTCATGGAAGAAGGGATAGCAGCCGACGCAGGACTCGAGACTTTGTTAATCAGGCCGACTGAGGGCAACCTGCCAGCAGATTACCCAAATGTAATGACTGCAACAGTGAATACACTCTAACATCTACATTTATGGTAAGTGTACACAACTGTACTTTTGTCGCATGGAGGATGTTCCTGTATGCCTGCTTGCCATTCTCTCGGATTCCTTCCTTAGTGGCAAGGGTCAGGAGTAAAGTTGAGAACTGATTGTCATGATCACCTGATGGTCAAGAAGGGTGTGTTTATAGACATTGCCCTGAATATTTCTTAGTGGAACCAAGACTCCTCCAAGAGTTTGTTTTCTCTCTTATATATGATTTATTTTTGGACAGACTGTAAAGATGCAACCAAGCTCTGGAGAGTATCCAGTAGTGTTGCAGTATTGATTACACTAGGGATCCCCGGCAAAGGGCGGCCCTACATCCGGCCAGTATACCAAAGCCTATAGGTTGCTTTAAGATGCACCGTACTTCACACGTGGGCTCCTTGTGTAGCATAGGGTTATAAAGGTCACATCTGGCCATACCATCCTCAGAACTAAGAGTTCCGGTAGGAATGCCAGTCCAAGGACTAGAAAGGTAAACAGTACATCTAGAAGAGAAATGGGCCAGGTTGTTGAGGGAGGGAGTGAATACTGTAACAGCAAAGAGAATGACATCTACTGTTATGTTAAGATTTTACACAACTGTCCCATGTCCTTCCATTTCACTGTTGCAGTATTCATTGCACTAGGTAGAAAGCCAAAGCTCAGGAAAGAGAGGGTTTGGAGGAGGACCATCAGAGCCCTCTAGGAAGCCATGAAGAATGGTCCTAGCAAAATCAGCTCTAGCTCTGGAAATTCCATTCCAATTGTAGTGCGTGGTAAATGCATGTACAAAAATCTAGGTAGTTGCCTCAAGAATAGAGTTGGTATCCAAACCCTTGAAAAAAGGACCAGAAACCACAGCTCTTTTAGAATGAGCCTTAACAGAATTAGGAAGGCTCTTACCATGAAAGGAATAACAAAAAGAAAAAGTCTTAGTCTCGTGCAGATAAAATCCGAGTGGTCTATGTACATCCAAGGCGTGCAGCACCTTCTCACTATCAGATTGTGGAACAGGGGAAAAAGTGGGCAAATGAATAGATTAAGGGACAGCTCCTTTACCACCTTGGGCATTAAAGAAGGATTAGGACACAAGGATACCCTGTCTTTATAAACATCAAAAAAGGAGGACAAGCCATGAGAGCTTGTAGCTCAGACACTTGTCTGGGATATATAAGGGCTAAAGAAAGTACAGTCTTTCAAGAGTAATTTTGCAAGGAAGCTGAAGCTGCAGACTCAAAATGGAGCTTGGGTCAGTTTTTCGAAATCAAACTCAAGATCCCAGGGAGGAGGCCTAATGTGAATATGAAGGATGGCTTTAAGAAATTGTTAAGCTGCAAATCTAGAAGCTAAAGGAGAAGATAAAAACAGACAAGCATAGATAGCTGATAAGTGGGCCTTAACAGAAGAATAAGCCAAACCAGCAATGAGCAAGTCACACAAATAGGAGAGAACATCCACTGAAAGTGGATCCAGGTTGAGAAAGACACCAAACAGAAAACCTCTTCCATTTGGATAAGTAGGATTTCCTAGCCTCTTGCAGGACCCTAAGCATGTCGTCAGGAAAAAAAGGTGTGTCTAATCAAAATCCTATCACTCAGTGTCAGTTGAAGAGTGGATAAGTGGGGATAAATGAGAGATCCATTTTCTTGTGCAAGTAGGTCTACCCTATGAGGTAACTTGTGATTGGCCTCAGCTAAATGCAGAAGAGGGAACCAATGCTGTCTTCGCCAAAAGGAAGTCACCAACAAGAGTTTGGGAGCATCCCGTTGAATTTTGAACAGGACTTTTAGAATGAGGGAAGGGGGAGGAAAAGTGTAAAGAAACAACATCTTCATCCAAGAAAAAGATAAGGTGCCGAGCTTCCAAACGAGAGGACTTGGGACTCTGCACAAAAGGAAGAAGTTGCCTGTTCAGAAGGGTGTCAGAAAGATCTATTTGAGGAGTACCCCACTGGTGGACAATGTCCAGAAATACATCCCTGTGACCTGCTCAGTGTGTCTGCCACAGTAGTTTGACCTGAGGGAATGTAAATTACTTGAAGAGTCGCTTGATACTGGATGACAAGTTCCCACACCAGGAGTGCCAACAGGCAAAGATGATTAGACCTTCATCCCCCACACCCATTTGTTTACATGCCACGTCTCTGTAGTATTGTCTGTAAACAACTTCAGAGGTCCCGGAGAGAAGAATATGAAAATCCTGAACAACCAACAGAAGAGCGCTCATCTCTTTGACATTGATTTGCTGTTTCTGTTGAAAAGGTGACCAAATACCCTGCACTTTCAGGGAGCCAAAGCCTGCTCCCTATCCCATGTCTGAAGCATCTGTGAACAGCTCCTGAGAGGGAGGGGGGATGAAACAAGAGCCCTGACTTTAGAGACAGCTGCTGAATCCACCACTGAAATTCCTTCTTGAGACGAGGCAGAAGAGTACCTATAAATTCAAGAGGGGGTGTGCATGTTGAAGGCAAACAGACTTCAGAAACCACTGAAACATTCTCATGTGGAGTTTGGCCACAGGGAGCATAGGAATGGTGGAGGCCATGAACCCTAGAGCTCTCATAAATTCCCTAGCTGTTACAGAGGCCAGAGGAAGAATAGTTTGAAAAAAGGAGAGGAGTGTTAAGGCCTTGAAGGGAGGCAGTGATGCCAGCATAGGTACAGTGTGGATCCTGTACCACAGAAAAACATGGTCCTGAAAAGGAGTCAGAAAAGACTTTTTATTAAATTTTTGTTATGAACACTAGGCTCTGCAGAAGGAAAATGGCAAAATGAAAATTTTGCAACAAGATCTATTAAGCGGATGCTTGAAACAGGAGGTCATCCGAGTAAGGAATGACTTGGATCCCCTGAAGCCTGCAGAAAGCAGTCACAGGAATAGGGCATTTGGTGAATACCCTTGGGGGCAGTAGAAAGGCCAAAAGTCAAAGTACAGAACTAAAAATCCCAGTAAGCAACAGAGAAACAAAAACTGCCCGAAAAGGGATGAATAGGGATATGGAGATAAGCATCCTTGAGATGATGAGACACCATATAAGCCTGAGGAACCAGAAGATGGAACAAAGTCTGAAGGGAAAATATTCAAAAAGACACCCTCAGAAAAGTGTTTAGATGAAAGAAGTCTAGAATTGGTCTCCAGGTACCCTCTTTCCTGGACACTAGAAACATCCCAGATCCTCTCCCCCTTTGAGCCAGACACCTCTTGAATAGTACCCTGAGTCAAAAGATCTCGAAGTACCCCTGGAAAGGACCACTGTTCCTGAGGGGACTGAGGAATTCCCATAAAAGGGGGAAGAGATTTCTAGACCATGGGAATACCCTTGGGGGATAAAGGAAAGAACCCAGGAATCCTGAGTAATCTTTTTAGCCAAAGAGAAAGCGAGAGCGGTGAAGAGAAAGTGGAAAAGTGTCTGGGAAGAATAGGATAGTCGGACAACACCTGGTTTATTAGGAAAAGGAGAATTCTGAGACACACAAATCTGAGTAACCTTTGCAGGAAGAGCCCAGTTGCTACCCTTTTTACCCTTGGAAGAAGGGTAAGAATGCCTGTGAACAAAGGATGGCTTATTAGGGTAGTTTCTCAAAAATTTAGGCACAGGAAAAACAAATACTTGCTTAAGTTCCTATAAAAACGTAACTTATCTTGAAGGGGCTTAAGCAAGTCAACAGCAGCTTCACCAAACAAGTGTTTATTATCTAGAGGAGCATCCATCAACTCAGCCTTAATATCATCAGGCAAAGGTTGAAGTCAAAGCCAAGAATACCTCCTCATCACTGACCCAAAAGCAACAGCCCTAGAGGAAGCATCTGCTGCATCATAACTCCACTTGATGGAATAACGAGCCACCTTGGAGGAAGTCCCTAAAATGGAAAGGGCAGACATTTTACCTTCAGAGTCTGGAAGATCAGAAATCACTTGACAAAAAAGGAAAAGCAGGGCCAACAAGAATCTGGACATATGGGTCTGATAATTAATAGCCCTAAAAGCCAAGGTAGCAGAAGTATAGACCTTCTTGTGTAGCCTTTCCGTGGCTCTGCTATCTTTATCAAAAGGCAGTAACTTAGGAGAAGGAATCAGTTGAGAAGGTTTGTGAGTAGCTACCGACACCGCCAAGGGGTTAGCAGAAGAATGCTTGTAGAAGAACTCGCAGTCCTCGGGCACCCTGTAAAATCTGCCAGGTTTCTTGAGGGCAGGGGGATGAGAATCTGGAGCCTAAGAGGCATTAGAAAAGGCATGCAACAAAGTGGCCAAAACAGGAGGGACTGCAGAAGGTCTGGGAGAATCCAATCTGCAGAAGCTCATAATACCTTATTTGTATCTCAGAAACTTGAGCACAGTCCCATTTAAGGAACTCCATCATCCTAGAGATAGTGTCCCCAAAATAAATCTCTTCAAAGGGAGTATCAGGACTGGTAGATTCCTTTTTCTCTGATCCATAATCCAAAGGAGAAGGGGAATCTAGGAGGAGTAAGCAAGGGATTCCTCATCTGAATCTGCCTCCTCCTCAGAGAAATCCTGTTCTCTGCGTTTCTGGGGGGTGGAGGTAGAGGACCAGGTGGAGGTTGGAACAGAAACTTCCTGAGGAGGTTTTTAAAACCATCAAAGCACTAAGCCCGTGAGTGAAAGACTGCTGTTCAATCTGTGGATCCTTAGGAGCTGAGGAAATATGTTTAGTCTTGTGCTTTTTTTTTTTTTTTTTATAAGAGGACATACGACTTAAAAAAAATTTAGAGGGCTGTGACCCCCGGGCATCATTTAATAATAGTAGTAAGGATGACTTTTTTGACTAAAATTTGGGGAACACCCCCAGGCCTTTCGAAGATGATCAGCTACAATTCCTCCTGAATGTCGAAAGTGGACATCTGCAATGCCTCCGTGGACATGCTTAAAGTTAGATCCCTGCGGGCCTCCAACCGGGTTGGAGCAGAAGAATCTAATGATGAAACTGGGCTATCCTCTGAGCTATCACTCATCTCTGGAAGAATGTCTGGGAGAGACTGAACAGCAGAAGATTCCAGCCTAGGTTTCTTGGCCTTCTTCCCAGATGGCTGTCCCTCGTAGCAAGACTTTCCCTCCATCATGTCTTTAGCAAGAACCTTAAGGCGTTGATTCTCAAGATAAAGTGCCAAAGAAGAAAGCCTCTTATAAAGGGTTTTGGAACAAAGGTCTGACAGAACAGGAAGTATGGTTGTGCAAAGCAACAGTGTAGCAAAAGAGAGAGAAGACAACAAAATCCCAATGGGGCATTTACCTGTAACAGCTTGATGAACCAGCAATGGAATGGCATTCAGGTAGTCTATCAAAAGATGGCATTTGGACTGGCAGCAAAGAAGTTCTGGGGATGGTATGGCCAGACATGATCTTTATGCTCTACACTACGCAAAGAGCATATGTGTGATGTATGGCATACCTTTAAAACAACCTAAAGGCTTTGTTGTACTGCCTGGGTGTTTGGCCGCCCTTGACAGGGAATCTCTAATGTAATCAGTACTGCAAAAGTGAAGAGAAGGATATCTGTCATGGTAAGATGTTACACAACTATACTTTTTTCTAATTAGAAGACATTGTGTTTTTTTAATACATTTATTAAATTCACAGTTTTAACTGTGACATGGGTACTCACAAAGCTATAATAAAGAAAGCATTGTAAACATTTTTAGTAGTCTCTGGCATTATACTTGGTGTTTTGTCTTTTTTATAACAATTATTCAATCTGACATTGAATAAGCTGCTCAATTCTTGCCTTCTCTTAAATTTCATCCCTACTTCTGGAACGGTATTCTGCGTGCGTTTACAAAGATTCCTTTTCAACGTGATTGGTTCCTTACCTTTTATAAAGATCCTTCCTCTAATTCTTTTCTCTCCTTTACAGTACAGAATACTTCAGTTATGGTTTCTTTCCATTTCCTATTAATTGCTTTTTTTGGCAGCCAGTACAATTAAGTTAAGCAAGGCCTTGGGTACAAGCAATTCAGATCCTGTAGCGCAGTTCAAAAGAATCATCTCCTTGGTTAGTCATTTGCTCCACCAATATTTCTGGCCAGATATTCGGTAGAGATTTTTTTTACAATCTCATTATGTTCGCATCTACCTTTTTTTTTTTTTTTTTTATCACACTTCCAGCAGTTGCTGTTTGTCTTTCGGCTTATCCCGGTTAGGGGTTGCCACAGCAGAACTCCGGTCTGCTAATGATTGGCAGTAGATTTTCACGAACGCCGAGGTGCCAGCTCGACGTTCAACCTTCAAAGAAGGCACGCCCATTTACGCATGTCTTTCGAACGCCCACCCAACCGAGGGGAGGACATGCAGACTCCACACACAAGGCACTCCTCGCACTCCAGCCGAGAATCGAATGGGAGAACCTCTTGCTGTGAGGCAACAACACTACCGCTGCACCACCACGGATTATACCTGATAAAAAAATTCTCTGAAGTCTGTTTGGGGTGTACAGTGCCTATGCATGCACTTCCTTGCAAACATCCTGTGCCTTGTGATTTTTGTTGCATACTTGGGAGCCATATAGATGTTTTCCCACTATTTCTTTAGATATTGCTTTTCCATTGCATCTTCCCAATATTTTCTAAGCTCTATTGACTCTTGTAGTTTGCAATATTTAAATGCCCTAATAATTATCCCTTTAATAACATTTGTGTTCTAGACTCCAATAAAACCTCAGAGCCAGTGTTTTATTTGGCTCGCACCCTGTCTTTTTCTATTTGCCTATACTCTATCAATCCTTGGTAGGAAAGGCAGTCTCTAATCTAACGTCCAAACTTCCACTTGTTCTCATCACACACTGTTACCTTATTTTGCTCCAATTGTTTCCTTTGCTAATTTACTCCAGTAAATTCTACCCCCCCCCCCACATTCTATGCCCCTACTTGAAGTCATCCCTATTGGTAAAGTCTTACCTTTTTTGTCTCTTTTTTGGCTTAGTTCTGGTGGTGGTTCTTAAGGGTTTGCATCCAAAATCTTACTAACTCTCATTTCTTGACATCCCCTTTTATCATCAGGTTTCTGTGTGACCTTCTGCATGTGTTGTGTATATGAGCCTTAGCTTTGTTAATCTAAAAGTATCCCTTCAAATCAGATAATCCTAAACCATCTTGTTCTGTGCAGAGAAACAATGTACCCCTGTAGCTCTTGCCTCTTCCCTTCCCAACTAAATTCTTTCAACTCTTACCATCCACAGTTTCTCCTCTGGTTATTAAAAATGTTTGACCTATATAGAAAACCAAAAAGACTAGAAATATTTTCTCTGTTTATATCTTAATATCCATAATCAAGATCATCCAGCTTCTCAATATTTGTATTATTTTTGTTTATTCTCTTCGCACAAATCCTTAATTGCTGTAATAAAATTAATTGTAATTCATACACTTAAAAACTTCTTGTGTCTCCATAGATATGGATATTACTAGACTAATTTATGGGAGTACATCGTTTATTGTTTGTTTTATCTCCATTTATTTTACATCCTGATAAGACTTGAAGCTATCTCAGTGTTCCACAACAGTGTAATATCGGATGTTCATCATGTTTCACTGTTGCAGTCATTACACTTGGGTTATCCTGCTGGCAGGCTATCCGCAATCGGCCTGAATTCCAAAGTCCTGGTCTGGCGTCGGTTGCTGTCGCCTTTTCCCTGACGTCAGTGTGCCAGCGGTATAAAAGATGCAGCCGACGCCATTTTCTCCAGTCTTTCTTGCCGCGCAATGCCTGAAGCAAAATCAGTTCGCAAGTGCCGGTCGGCCGACTCCTGAGATATTCGAAATTGAATTTCAGATCCGAAGTCTTCAATAAAGCTAAGTACCCCATTGGGGAAACTTTTTTTTTTCTTGCTCCAGACCGATGTCACAAAAAGTTAACCATTGTATTTCTTGTGGGAAGCATAAGTATTTTCATTTTTACTATATTCCTTGCCTAGGCCCTGACCATGACGTTGCTAGCTGTCGGTTTTGTGCTAGATTTAACCAACGCACTATTAAGCATCTGTTCGATTTTGCCTTTCATTACTTTGGTCGAAAGTTTAACTATATAATGCCGTTGGAACAGCTGATGACCGGAATTCATAAAAAGCACAAGGAAAAAGAAAAGGACACGCATCCGAGGTCCAAAACAGACAAAGCCTCTTCTAGGCCAGTCGCCGGTTCGCTGTTTCTCAGTGAGGCGCTTTCGCAGCCCCTGACACCCGCTACCTCAGAGCCACAGGCTGCCTCCAACTCCCACGTGGAGACCACTAGACCTCTGGATACTCAAGGTATTGGGCCTTCGGAAACTAAGTGCTTCTGACGGTGTTTTCAGACCTACACAGCTTTATATCAAGCCAACTTCAGCATCCAAGACAAAGTCTAAAACAGTTTTAAAGACAAGGAAGTACGATACACTAAATACGTAATACATAAATACGAGCACTCATAAAATCAACTAAGGCCAATTTTGAGAGAAAAATTGCCATGGATTCAAAGGACAATCATAAGGCCTTTTTCAGCTATGTTAGGAACCTGGGTGGAAACTCCCAGATATGCTCAGAATTAGTCCAAAATGATACAAAAATCACTGAACTCACAGACATTGCCAACATACTGGCAGACAGGTTCAGTGCAAACTTCACCCCCTTCTCCCCCCCCAAAGGAGAGATAACTATCCCAGCGGAGTGTAGCCTCCCAGACATCTCAAATGCGCAGGTGAAAGCTGCTCTCTCTAAAGCTAAAAACACAGCATCAATGGGACCGGATGGTGTCCCCGGCTGTGTGCTACACGAGCTAAATGAGGAATTAAACCCGCACATAAGGCAGCTGTTTAATCTCAGCCTTACCACAGGATACGTGCCCAAGGAGTGGCGTACGGCAACTGTGGTCCCACTCCACAAAGGTGGTGCCTCTATGGACCCTGGTAATTACCGCCCCATGAGCTTAACAAGTCTAGTCTGCAAAGCTATGGAGAGGATCATAATGGAGCTCATAAACAAAGATATAGGGGACTTGCAGACATTGGACCCGACCCAGTTAGGCTTCGTCAAGGGCAGATCATGCCTTTTGAACTTGGTCGACTTCTTCGAAACAGTCACCAAGGCCATTGATGAGGGAAAGGTAGTCCATACAGCCTACCTTGACCTTGCAAAGGCTTTCGACACAATACCCCACTCGGGTATTGTAGAAAAACTTACCAGCTTAAATGTAAACCCATATGTCACAAGATGGGTTGCAAACTGGCTTAAGGACAGAACCCACAGGGTTAGAGTTGCTGGCGCTATGTCAAACTCCAAGCCGGTCACAAGTGGTGTCCCACAGGGCTCGGTCCTTGGCCCCCTATTGTTCGGCATCTACTTCTCAGAAGTACAGGCCAACATGGGAGGACTTTGGCTGACAAAGTTTGCTGACGACTGCAAACTGGGCGCCATAGTGGAAAGTGCATCGGACACGGATATCCTTCAGAAGGGACTCACGGAAACAGATAGCTGGTGCCAGAGCCATGGCCTGAAGTTAAACGCCAAAAAATGTATAGTCATACCCTTTGGGAAAAACAAGGTAACCCCAAGCTACCATATAGGTGGCAATTCACTAAGCACAGAAGAGGTTATCAGGGACCTGGGGACCCAGATTGACAGTGGCCTTTCTTTTGACACTCACGTTGCTAAAGTGGTTAGAAAGACCTTCTACATTGCCCACCTGATCATGAAGGGATTCACATCCAGATCTAGTGAGGTCATTGTTCCCCTGTACTCTTCACTTATCAGACCAATGATCGAGTACAATGCCCCATTCGGGATGTATCTCACCCGACATCTGCAGCAATTGCAGAGACCCCAAAAGTTCCTCACCAAAAGGATAAAGGGACTATCTGTCATATGCTGCCAGATTGAAGAAACTCCAGCTCTATTCAGTTGCATACCGTCTGCTCAGAGGTGACATGTGCCTGACATACAAGGCCATGTCCAACCCGGAATTAATGGACATGCTCCACCTCAAAAAATCCAAATCCACCAAAACCACTAGAGCAAGCAACTTAAACCTTAGCACGGATATAAATAGGACGTGCTGGAGGGATAGATTTATCACTCAGAGACTCCCTATGCTGTGGAATAAAATCCCGGTCCATATGAGGCAGAGCACCTCGCTGGCTCTGTTCAAGAGAAATCTTGACCTGTGGATGGGAGATCGTAGGTTTATCCCGGGAATCATCTCTGTGTCACTGCTAGACAGAGGCACAACAAACTAATGGGCACAGTATTTTTTCATATAAGGGGTGGCGTAAGCCACAAAAATTTGGGCTAGGCTTATAAATGCCTTAGGGCAGATAGCCTAGTATAAACCTATGAACCTATGAAACAAGTATAGCATTCTCCAGGACAGACTTCCATGTCTAAGAAACAGATGCTCAAAATGGCCGAAGACCTAATTACTTTGATCAGGGGTTCCCATCCCCCTCCTGATAAGAGGCCTAGGCAAGACACTGAATATGATTCCTCTGATCAGGTTTCCATTTCCTCTGACTCCTCTTCAGAACAGGGATACTCTATTCCTCCCTATGAGGATTCTGATGCTGAAGAATCTATTCATTCAGCTTCTCCTCCTGAGGATTACTCCTTTGGGGAAACCCTGCATACCATGAGGGAGCATTTCCACTGGGAGAGCCAAGATTACTCAGAATCTAAGAAAAGGCTCAGAGACTTTCTTTTACTACCTCAGCACAGACCTCTTGCTATTCCACCTGTTCTAGACATTGTAGATGATGTATTTTCAGAGTCCAGCCTGTCTCCCGACTCTTTACCTCCTGCACCTGTTAAGCCAGACAGATACTACAGGGTTCCAAACTCTCATAAATTTCTATATAAAAACCCTGCTGCTGACCCAGAAACTATTTCTCAGGGTCCCAAAGGGGTCAAGGCCGCTACTGCAAAAAACCCTGTCCCCGCCGATAGAGATTCAAGGGCACTGGACAGATGGGGGAAAAAAGTTTACACTTCTGCTGCCTTGGCTGTAAGGGCTTTAAATTGTCAGTTTCATATGCTTAAATATCAGCAATACTTAATGTCTCTGCTAAAACAGAAAGTGTTGACAAATTCTGAATGTTCTGAGAACAAGGAAATGCAGGATTTATTGCATGCAGCTGAACAAGTGGGAAAACATACTTTGCAATGTGGTTTTGATTCACTGGAGGCCTCTTGTAGGGCCGCTGTTACGGGTTCTGTCATTAGAAGGCATGCTTGGTTAAAGGAACAAAATCTGCCTGATCATGTCAAAGCAAAATTACTGTATGCTCCTTTACAGCATACTTTGTTTGGTGTTAAAGCAGAAGAGATGTTGAAGAAAATGGAGGATAAAGCGAAATCTATGCAGACAGTTAAGGATTTCTTACAGATACAACCACCCAGATTTAGCTGGAACTGGCCTTCAAAGAATTTTATTTATTTATTTTATTTATTTATTTGCTATTGTGTAACCAGGATAGTCCATTGGGCCCAAAGAACCATTTTTCAATGGAGTCCTGGGGAGAAAAGCTCCACATACAGATTATACAAAGATTGTTACACAATACATAAAATACAAAGATTAATTTCAATACATAGATTATATAGAGAAAACATAAGTATCAAACAAAACAAGTAATAGAGGTGAAATATAAAAAGAAATAGTTTTTTTTTTTTTTAATTACTTGGTACAAGTGAGGAGTTGAATGGTGGAAGCAAGCATGAATTTGCTAGCTGGGAATGAAAAAAGAAAGAGGAGTAGTGGTGGAAGTAGGGTAGGTTATGAAGGATGTGAGCAGGAGCATTCCCATGAGGATGTTGGATGAGAGTGTAGTAATTTTTTAAAGTGTGGGAGGCTAGGAATTGTACGAATGGATGGGGGAAGGGAGTTCCATTGGCGTGCTAGTGAGAAGGACAGGAGGTGTTGTCTTGGAGCGTGTATGGGTCTATAGACCTCTATGAGGTTTTGATTGTTAGATCTTAGAAGTCTTTGTGTTTGATGCATTTTAAAGGTAGTTGAAAGAGAGGGACAGAGTGCTGGCTGGAAGATGACTTTATGTGCATAGGTGAGTTGAGTGTAGGAGAGTTAGTGGGGTAGCTCTAGCCAGTTGAGTTTTTGGAGAGGTTCACAGTGATGGGTAGATGATTTGCTGCTGGTTGCAAATCTGGCTATTTTATTGTAGCAAGATGATAGTTTGGATTTCAGAGAAGATTGTAGGTTTGTTAGAAGAGGGGTGCCATAGAGAAGGGAGGGAAGGAGAAATGTGGTAGAGAGGGTAATTTTGGTAGTAGAGGTGAGGAACTGATGGCGGTAGAGCATGCCTAGTTTTTTATGTTTTTTTTTTTTTTATATTTAGGAGTAGATGGGAGTTGAATTTCAGCTTGTCATCAGTTTGAATCCCAAGTAGTTTGGCTTCAGATACCAGCTCGAGACATGTATTGTTCTGGCTGGTGATGGAGAATACATTTCTGTCAAAGTTATTAGTTTTGGAGGGGGAGAATATCATAAGCTTGGTTTTAGCAGCATTGAGTGCAAGGTGGTTCTCTTTCATCCATTGTTCTGTGGTGGAGAAGGCATCTTGAGTTAGTTTTAAGAGAGTTGGGATGGATGGGGCAGCACAGATAATAGTGGAGTCATCAGCATATTGAATAATATTTGCAAGGGGGATAGAGCGGAAAAAGTCATTAATGAAAATATTGAAGAGGAGGGGGCCCAGAATAGAGCCTTGTGGGACACCTGTGGGTGTGTCAAGGAAGGAGGAGGTGGCTCTTTTCCAATTGACAGCTTGTTGCCGATTGGAGAGAGAGCTAGTAAACCAACAGAGGGAAGAGGGAGAAAGGTTTAGGTTAGAAAGCTTAGTAAGAAGGAGGTTATGAGAGATAGTATCGAAAGCTTTAGAGAGATCGAGGAGGATGGTAGATACATTGAGGCCATAGTCCTTAGCTTTGTTCACAGTTTCAAGGAAGGATAGGAGGGCAGTCATAGTACTATGGTGGGGTCTGAATCCATGCTGTGTAGGAGTTAGTAGATTGTTATCCAGAAGATGTGGAAGGAGTTGAAGATGGATACATTTCTCCAGGAGTTTTGAAATGGGAGAAATGATGGCGATAGGACGGAAGTTGGAAATATTAGTACTGGTTCCACCTTTGTGCAGGGGAATGATGTAGGTTTTTTTCCAGATTAGAGGAACAAGATTTTCTTGGATTGAGCGGTTAATTAGGATACTGACAGGGAGGGCAATGGTTTCAGCAGCTATACTAAGGTAGTATGAGGGAATGTTATCAGGGGCATTGGTGCATGGTTTTAGTTTCTGCAGGAGTTTTTTTATGGTGGATGTAGGAATAGGTTTGATGAGAAAAGGTGGAGTTGTGGAATGAGTGGGGGAAAGTGGGCGAGGAGAAGTATGAGGTGATGTGGGAGAAGTTAGATATGAAAGAGCTTGAGGAGGAGTGGGAGAAGTTGTAGGGGAAGATACCCGAGAGGAAATTCAGGTTGGAGGAGTATTGTTGTTTGAAAAAGAGCTGGTGAGTTTGGAAATAGTCTATGAAGAGAGAGTTAAATTGGGTTGCAAGATCAGTATCATCAGTATTTGGGCAAGGGATTGGGTTTCCTGTGTTCCCGGGTTTTAAAAGGGTAGTTATGTCTTTCCAGAACTTCTGAGGGTTGGTTTTGAAATTGCTTTGAAGTCGGGTGAAGTAGTTACGACGGTCTGCAGAGACAAGGTTTTTAACCGAGTTACGAAGAGTTTTGTATTCGTTGAGGGAAGAAGTAGTTTTGTTCTTTTGATATTGTGTCCAGGCTTTGTCTGTAAGTCGCATGGTGGTTAGGGTGTTTATACTTAACCAGGGTGTGGATTGCCTTTTTATTCTTTTGGTTTTTAATGGGGCATAAGTATCTAGAAGGTTGAGGAAGGTGGTATTAAAGTGAGTGATAGCATTTTCAAGGGGAAGAGTCTTTAAGGGGTACCAGTTCAGTGAATTTAGTGTAGCTGAGAAAGCTTCAGGGTTGAATCTCCTATGGCATCGGGTAGTGATGTAATTATGGGTGACTTGTAAGGGAGAAGGGAGATGTCTTGCGTAAATGGGGAGGTGGTCGCTGATGGAGTCTGGTATTGTTCCATTATCTGGGTAGTAGTGGGGGTTGGGAGACTAGAATCCAGTCTAGGATGTTGCCACTGGAGAAGTCTTTGCTTGGTCTAGTTATGGTATTGATGAGTTGGGAGTAGTTGTTTAGGTTGATGTTAAGGGAGTGTGAGGGGGATTGAATGGAGGACCAGTTAATATTGGTATCTCCCATGATTATGGTTTCATTGTTGATGTTGGCTGAAAGCCAAGAGAGGATTTCTTCTAGTATTGGGATATTGTCTCCTGGGGGAATGTACAGTGAGGCAATGCAGATATATTTATGTTTGTTTAGCTGGAGGTGAGCCAGTATTAGTTCTGCATTTTGGAACTGGGGAATAGCTTTATCATAGGGTGTAAAGTTTAGGGAGGATGAGTAGAGTAGAGCTACTCCACCACCCTTTTTATGGGTTCTGTCTGATCTGATGATTGAGTAGTAAGGTGGCATTGTCTCGGAATCTTCATGTGTGGCTTTAGCCAGGTTTCAGAAATAGCCAAGATGTCTGGTTTGTTGTGGGATAGCCAGGAATGCAGATTTGGAATTTTGTTAGCTATGCTTTGTGCATTAAGAGATGCAAATAGGATTGATTTAGGTATTAAGGAGGGGTGGTTTGGGCCTGGGTTGGGGTGTATATCGCCAGATAGCAGTATGGAAGTTAGGAGTTGTGTTAAGTAGCAGAGGTGTTTGGATTGTTTAGGTTGGGAGGTGTGGGTTAGTGGATTAGTATAGGATATGGGAAGGTGATTATATCTAGAGGTGTTATGAGAGGGGATTGGTTTGTAGTGAAACCATAGGATATGGTTAGTGGGGTATAGTTCATGAGAGATAGAGTTGGTATAATATGTATGAGTTGTGTGGAGGGAGTAGGTTGTGTGTAGGAGTAGGGTGTGGTTGAAGAGATAAGGTTGGGTAAGATGGTAGATGAAGGTAAGGTTTAGGAGAAGTATTAGTAGGATTGAAAGGGATGAATATTTTATGGACATATTTGGGTTTTAATAAGCCAGTAGGAGTTTGGTAAGGGGGTGGGGTAATGGAGATGTGGGTGTGATAGGAAAAAGGGGGAGTGAAAGGAGGAGAAAGGGGTGGAGTTTGGTAGGAGTGGAGGAAGTAGGTGTGTCTATGTGGGTATAAGTGTAGATGTAGTGGGGGTGGGTGGGAATTGGGGGTAGGGTAGAGGAGCGGAGTGAGCCCGCAGGGCGAACGGAGCAGGGAAGAACAAGAGAAGAGATCAACAGCAAAAAAGTATCAGCAACTGCTGTTGTTAAGTAATGGTAAGAAGAGATAGAAGGCATAGAATCAGATAGGGACAGGCACTTTGTGTGGGTGAAAGAGCTGCTCGAGGTGGATAAGTTAGTGCTGTTCAGAGGGAGAAAAATGCCAGTTTGCAGTAAAGAAGACAAGAATTACAGGCTTTTAAGTAAGCTTGTAGGTTTAAAGAGGGGAGGCCAGGTAACCTTGGATAACCACCTGTAGTTGGGTAGAAGATGCTGCCACCTTGTGGCGAGAAGGGAGAAAGCAGGTAACCAGTTGAGCAAGTCACATACCACTTCACAGGGAGAGTATGTGGAACTAAGGTGTCTGGGGAAAAGGGGTCCACTAGAGGTACACGGTAGGCTGCTGAGTCACCTCCAAGGGATACCAGATTAAGGTAAGTGGATTACTAGGTAGGTAGTACAGGCAAAAAAACAATTGGTTGAATGCTGCCTAGATTCAAGCAGAATCTTTTAAGGGCAGTCCTCACAAGTTCTATAGTTCAGTGAAGTAGGCAGTTCCAAGGAGTTCACAGAGGTGATACAGGCGAAGTTCTGCAATATTGTTTTCTTTTGTTTTATTTAGTTTTGAGGTGGGGAAGGAGCTTCGGAGGTGAACTTCCAAGAGATCAACTGTAAAAAGAGAGGAGGGAATAAGAGGGAACAGTATAGTATGACAGGAATAGTATGCAAAAGTGTAGTAAATAAATACAGAAATTCAAGGAAAAGGATGTAGACATAGTTTATAGGTAGATAGGGAGTTAAAGGTCTTTAGAGACAGAGAGTAGCATGCATACAGAAAAAGTAAAACGTATGTTGCCAGGGTTGTTTAAACAAAATTGAAACTTTGTATTCGGCCAGGGTTTTCCAAAATAGAAACTGAAACAGTATATACTGCCAGGCTTATCTAAACAGCTATAAAAGTAGAAGATGAGGCCAGGTACACTTTTGTATACAACCTAGAAGTATAAATCTCTGTAGAACACTGCCTTGAAAGTTACAATGGCAAAATTCTATATAAGGAAGGATAGTTCTTTTCTTCAAATGCTAGGCAGACAGGATAGTTAAACTGGCAGGTAAGGCATGTTAGAAAAGGCACTTGAGGTAAGGCATGTTCCTACTTTAAACATTCAACTCACAATTTAGGAGGCAGAAAAAATCAAATAGAATACCTCTAAGCAGAATAAGCATGATTACAAAGCATAATACATTAAACATTCTATTCACAATCCAGTTACACAGAAAGATCTAAATAATATAATATTTCTAGGCAGAATAAGCATATATAACAATTAAACTGGGGAAAAGTACAGCTTCTTTACAAATAAAACATGGTTTAGTAGGGTAATAAAAAAAAAAACTACACAATTGTTTTATGAAACGGCTGCATTAGGAAGGAAATTAGTGTGAATATACCTAAGATGGGTGAGTGATTTATCTAAGGGAACTATAGTAGGTATTTGTGGGGGCTTCTTTCCTTCACATTGCTGACCTATGGTGTCAAATTGTGTATGGCTGAGAATACATGGGAGCGATAAGTAAAGCCTTCTACCAACAGTCGCTAGACTTTGTGCGTTGGACAGGCATTAAAAAACACTTCGAGGGAGTGTTGATTATGCTACAGACGTGTTGGAAGAAAAATGCGAGCAAAATGCAATGTCTCACAGCGTGTGTAAGGGACTGCACATGAAATGAGATGCACTGTGGTGGCGCCTTGACCGTGATCACTATGGTTGGGTAAAGAAGGCACAGAAAAGAAATTTCTTAAAGCAGGTCACAGATAAATGCTAGGAAGAAGCCTCGAAGGGGCTCTCCCAGTGTAGAAAGCGAGGGACTCTGAAGGGAAGCCACCAGGTTATATTACAGGTGGTTACTAGAACAGCCTAGCAAAAATGCTGGAAATAAGGAACGATTAGAGAAAGCTAGCGAAATGCTAGTAGGTAAGGGAAGGCGTTATATAGGACACCATTGTCAGTGCAGATTCAGAGGTAAAACGTAAGCAAGATTACTGAAGGGTAGTTGACCTGCAAAATTAGCCATAAACGCTAAGTTGGAGTTGGGGAAAGCGTTTGTATAAGACGCTAATTTAGCCACACAAGCAAGATCACTGAAGGGTGAGTTTAGCTGCACACACAGCCCTAAATGCTCAGTTGTAGCTGCACATTTAGCCATAAATGCCAAGTTGGAGTTGGGGAAAGCATTTGTATAAGACGCTAATTTAGCCACACAAGTACACAAGCTTAACACAAGCAAGATCACTGAAGGGTGCGTTTAGCTGCACACATAGCCCTAAACGCTCAGTTGTAGTTGGGGGGAAAGCGTTTGTATAAGACGTTAGTTTAGCCGTTGCTGAGAGGCAAGGCAGAGGGTAGTCGCAACAAATGGCTTAAAAGTGAGTTAAGGGACAAACCAAGCCTCATATATTAGGGCAAAAAATAAAATAAACAATAGCAAAGTGGGAGTAAATAATTACCTACTGGTCAATGCTAAGTGTACAAACATAGCTAAAGGCAGAATCTAAGGCGCTATAGAACAGACCAACATAAAATACAGTGTCTTTAAAAAAGAAAAACAATTAAGCAATAACATACAGAGTTCGAAAAACTCGAAGCTGACAAACAACAAGCCAAATCTTTTCTTTAGACTTACCGAGGAGGTGAAGCGCAAGCAGCTCAACCGCAGGGACCGCAGGGGTTATTGGAAAAGTTAAAAAGAAAATGTGTCACAGATTGTGACCTCTAGATATAGATTTAGAGCAGGGCAGGTGATGATGGGGGAGGGGATAAAAGGAGAGGAGTGGGGGGAAGAGAGAGGTGGGAACTACAGGTTGTGGGCAGGGAGTAGTACTGGAGACAGAGCTAACAAGAGAAGAGTGATCAACAGCAGAAAAGTATCAGCAACTGCTGTTAAATAATGGTAAGAAGAGATAGAAGGTATAGAATCAGATAGGGACAGGCACTTTATGTGGGTTAAAGAGCTGTTCGAGGTGGATAAGTTAGTGCTGTTCAGAGGGAGAAAAATGCCAGTTTGCAGTAAAGAAGACAAGAATTACAGGCTTTTAAGTAAGCTTGTAGGTTTAAAGAGGGGAAGCCAGGTAACCTTGGGATAACCACCCGTAGTTTGGTAGAAGATGCTGCCACCTTGTGGTGAGAAGGGAGAAAGCAGGTAACCAGTTGAGCAAGTCACATACCACTTCACAGGGAGAGTATGTGGAACTAAGGTGTATGGGGGGAAAAGGGGTCCACTAGAGGTACACGATAGGCTGCTGAGTCACCTCCAAGGGATACCAGATTAAGGTAAGTGGATTACTAGGTAGGTAGTACAGGCAAAAAAACAATTGGTTGAATGCTACCTACATTCAAGCAGAATCTTTTAAGGGCAGTCCTAAGGAGCTCTATAGTTCAGTGAAGTAGGCAGTTCCAAGGAGTTCACAGAGGTGATACAGGCGAAGTTCTGCAATATTGTTTTCTTTTGTTTTGGACCTTTCCAGTGTCAGACAGGCCGCAAAGAGGCAGATCCCAGCCCCAAGGCTCATACAGGCCTAAACAATGGGGTGCTTCTACCTCCAAAAGCGGAGAAGACAAATCACAGCCATATAGAAAACAGTCCCAATGACGTTCCTCTACCAATACCAAGCACTTATCTTTTTGGCAGCTCCCTTAGGGGGAAAACTAGCACTTTTTTTTCAGAAAATTGGCATATAATCACCCAGGACAAATGGGTTTTGAATATAGTGTCCCAGGGCTACAGGTTCCACTTTCACACCCTGCCAAAGGCAAAAGGTATGCCAGGCCTGCCACAAAATCAATGGGCAGAGGCACAAAAACAAGTTACATCCCTCATGGACATGAGGGCCATTCAGCGAGTACCACAGCAAGAGCAGGGACAAGAATTTTACTCAAGACCCAGAAAGTACCCAGAAAGGACAAAGCCTGGAGACCAATACTGGACATGTCTATTCTAAACACTTTTCTGGACGTTCCAAAATTCAAAATGTTGACTCTGCAGCAGCTTCTCCCCACGCTGGGCAAGAAGGCTTGGCTTGTAACTTTGGACCTAAAAGAGGCCTACCTGCATGTCCCAGTTAGACAAAATTGCAGACAATACTTCAGATTCATAGCTGGATCAATGCACTACCAATTCTCTGCACTGCCCTTTGGCTTATCTACTGCGCCCAGGGTCTTCACAAAATGCCTGGCACCAGTAATTGCTTTCTGCAGACAGAGGAATTCAAATATACCCTTACTTGGACAACTGCCTTATTCAAGCAGAGAACAAAGACATTCTACTGAAGCATCTGGCGTTTGTAAAAAGATTACTAATTTGCCTAGGGTACACGGTAAACCAAATGAAATCAAAACTAGTACCCTCTCAAGAGATAATATTCCTGGGTGCAAGCTTAAATGCAACTGCCCAGATGGCTTATCTCATGCCAGACAAAGGCAACTGACTTCTTACTTCGAAATGTTAGCAACAAAGACCCAGTTATCTGCAAGAAAAATTCTGCAGGCTTTGGGCTTCATAGCTTCCTGCATTCTACTAATTCCATATGCAAGACTGCATATGAGGAAACTACAATGGTATCTAAAAAGTGTTTGGACTCAACATTGCCACAGCTTGGAAACATGAATTACCCTCATTCCCTGCCTGCAACAGGAGTTTCGATGGTGGGCACAGGCCTGTCACCACAGCAAGGGACAGCCATTCACTCTACCCACGGCCAGGCAAACACTAACAACAGATGCATCAGATTATGCCTGGGGGGCCCACATGGCAGGAAAATGTATTCAGGGAGCATGGCCAGCAAGCCAACTACATCTTCATATCAAGCAAAAAGAGATGCTAGCTATTCATAATGCCCTGACAGCCTTCAAGGATCTACTTCATCCAGGACAACTGCTGGTAAAGGCGGACAATACTACAGTCATGTGGTACATAAACAAGCAGGGAGGCACACATTCCTACCCCCTCTGCAGACAAGCCATGACTTTGTGGAACACAGCATTGACTTATGAAGTACACCTGCAAGCACAATTCCTGCCAGGAAAGACAAATACTCTGGCAGACGAACTAAACAGAAATCTCAAGGATCTTCACGAGTTGAAACTAGATCCACAAATCTTTAGCATGATAACAAGGAAATGGGGATGCCCAGACATAGATCTATGTGCCTCCCCACACAACTGCCAACTACAGAGTTTCTGCAAAAGGACGTATCACAAACAAGCATGGAAAGTGGATGCCCTATCATTCAGCTGGAAAACCCTTACAGTATATGCCTTTCCTCCACTGCCTCTCATCCCCAAGGTACTCCTAAAGGTCAGACAAGAGAAGCCAAAAATGATATTGATTGCCCCAGACTGGCCACGCCAGCACTGGTACCCAATCCTAAAGAGCTTGTCTCAAGGCCCAGTGTGGACATTACCCCATATTTCTCATTTGCTGACCCAACAAAACAATCAGATTCTGCACAGCCAACTCAGAACCCTAAATCTGGCTGCATGGCTGATAATTTAACCATTCAGAACACACCTCTCTCTAAAGCAGTTATGGATGTTATTTTGGAGGCCAGGAGGCCCAGCACCAGAAAATCTTATACAGAAAAATGGAAGAGATTCTGTGCTTGGAACCAGGCACAAGGAATGGACACGCTTGTACCAAATATTCCTCAGATTTTACATTACCTAACTGAGATGCTGGACAAAGGCCTATACTTCTCATCAGTTAAGATCCATGCCTCTGCCATTTCAGCTCATTACAATACGGAACCACCTATTTTTTCACATCCACTGTTAAGGCGGTACCTCAAAGGGGCCAAAAACATAAGACCTCCAAGGAGAGCTCCAACACCTGCATGGGACCTCAGTTTTTTCTTGGAAAAGCTCACACTGCCTCCTTTTGAGCCAGCCAATACAGCTGAGATAAAATACTTATCATGAAAAACAGCTCTGCTCCTAGCAAAAACCTCAGCAAGAAGAGTCTTAGAATTACAGGCACTAATGGCTGTGGAACCTTTTATTATTTTCCATCCAGACAGGGTTTCTCTAAGGACAAACCCAACATTTATGCCTAAGGTAGTGTCCAGTGTGGCTGTTAACCAAACCATTCATTTGCCTACCTTTTATCCAAACCCACAGAATAAGGGGAAGAGACTTCTGCATTCTTTGGACATACACAGACAGCTACGCTTCTACTTGGACAAAACTAAAGCCTTCAGAAAGACTGAGCAACTCCTAATGGCATATGCTGCAGGATCGCAAGGAAAAGCTATTTCAAAGCAGACCATTTCAAAATGGATAGGCCACTGCATTCGTTTTTGCTATTCACAACATGGCAAATCAGTGCCTAAGGGCATTAGGCCACATTCAACCAGAGCAGCAGCCACTTCAGCAGCCTTCCTCAGAGGAGTACCAACCAAGGACATTTTGGAGGCTGCAACTTGGACTTCAGTGCACACTTACAGAGCACTACCACTTACTTCTACTATAAATCCAGAGCAGGCTTCGCCACTGCAGTTCTGCAGGGCCTCATAGCCACTCCTAATTCTATCTAGGCCCAGCCACCCAACCTCAGCTTTGGGATTCAACCCAAGTGTAATGACTGCAACAGTGAAACCCGATGAACATAGTACAGTTGTGTACCTACCATAAATGTAGATGTTAGAGTGTATTCACTGTTGCAGTCCAGGTTACCCTCCCTCCACCCCCCTTTCATTACTGGGACTTATCTGTACTTCTCTATTCTATACAACCTGTGTGGTGTATTTGCTTGTAGATGAAGGTAATGTTTACGTTAGTGCATGCTTTTTTATGAGAAGAATTTTTGGCCTACCCTTTTGTGGGCACCTGACATCAGGGGCAAGAAAAACTGAAGAAAATGGTGTCGGCTGCATCTTTTATACCCCTGGCGCACTGACTTTAGGGAAGAGGCGACAGCAACTGACGCCGGACCAGGACTTTGGAATTCAGGCAGGTAGCCTGCCAGCAGGATAACCCAAGTGTAATGACTGCAACAGTGAATACACTCGAACATCAACATTTATGGTAGGTACACAACTGTACTTTTTCTTTTAGTCTTCATTTGAACCAATGTCACATTTTTCATGGCATATTACTTCAATGAAAACGCTCCAAAAAAAAAAAAAAGTTTTCAGAACCCCCATCACCTTTTAACATAGAACAGACACACAAAACTATGTACATTTTTAAAAAGTGAAGCTTGTACTTCCACAGAAAAGATGCCCCACATCATTGTCGTCTCCCACAACAATTATCTAATCTAAAATTAAGTTATCCATGCTAAAGAGCATGTTATAGCTTGTGTTCCCACTTAATGTAATTGCTGTGGGTTTGTTTACCTGTATCCCCATCCGAAATGAGAAAACAACATGCATGCTTTCAATAAATGTTAACTTTTAGCTCTCGGACAAAAATGCAGTGAATACCATTAATAAACTAAATTGTTTTAAAGTGCTAAGGCTTCTGGTGAGGCAACTGCCTGTTTAACTTGCTTCCCACAGTTTCAAACTGTATTTTCACTGAACTGTTTGCCAGTGTTCCTTTAAATGTTAATAACACTGTATCTTATACAACTTTTTCAGCAGACAGTGTTCAGACCTTTCATGATTAATTGGTTGGACGTTGAGACTTCTGGTCTCCAAGTAACATCAGTTGGAAATGGGAAAGAAGCAACCAGTGACTTTACAGATGCATGAAGTCTTGGTAAATTTCCATCAAAATGCACTATTCATCCCTTGCACCATTAATTTCTTGCACCTGTAGAATTCATTTATTACACTGAAAGCCTTTACTAATGGGGGGGGGGGGGGGGTAATGACTTTGCCAGTACAGTAAAGGAATAATTCTCCATTTTGTTAATTTAATCTTTTTTCAAACCTGTTTGCTTGAAATAAAAATACTTTAGTTTAAACCAAGGATAACTAGATATCCACCCCTATAAAAAGAGGGGAAGTGGTTATGCGCATATATATCCAGAATAGTGACCTTTCCCAGTACTAGAGAGATTGACATTGGTAGGCAGGGTCAAATTAAAGACAGAATAACAATTGCAAGCTGACTAACTGCAACATTTTCATATCATTGAATTTTAGTATAGCTATAATTTTCCCTCATTTAACAAATCTAAAAACTCATACATATGTAGCTTTGTGACATTAGGCCTAGCTAGACTCTATATTTCTTGTAAAATATTTATTTGGCTTTCATTCTTTATAATTTTATACTGTAAAATGACATTAAAGGTTTATTTAAATTTCAGATGGAGCTGCTTGCTCCTTTTCTTTGTGAGATAAAAATGTACTGTTATCCCTGTATGTTATGAGTTTATTCTGTTTGGTTTGTTATATGTATTTTATATATTATGTTCATTGTATACATTTCTTTAAAAGGTTTTAACTATGTGCAACAATTAAGCTGTGTCATGTGATTTAATCTGAATATGTATAAAGGGGAGGGGTTGATTTCATTGTGTTCTGTTACACACTGAAAAAGAACATTAGCCTTAGCTTTGTGAAGAATTAAAACGTTTTATCACAATCCTTTTGAGCCAAGCGTTTCTTTCTACAGGGATTTTTCTTCTGCATTTAGATCATCCCTGTATTCTCTGGAAATTTCATGAGACTATGACAAGGCATTTTGGAGATGCCACCTTCTATTTCAAGTGATCAGAACAGACAAAAATGAGGATAGAGACTCGGCGCTCTTAAGTGTTCGGAAGTAATGGGGTTAAAGGAGCTGTGCTTCTCTGTCCTCATTTGGAGTATTCCATACTTGGGACTTAATGTACATGAGTGAAAGACTTCCCCTCGCACTGTTTGGTCCCATAAGATCAACAACACTGATTTTCATTTTTTGGAAAATGTTTTTCCTCCTAATGGTTATTACCTCAGTATGCAGGATTTAAAGCATAGGCAACCTTACACAACCTTTTACATGGATCAGGTCTCCCTTAAGAGTGCCATGTGTTGCATCCCCAAAATGGTACTATTGTTGTACATGGACCAGTCTGTATCTCCTTGACAGAAATAAGAGAGCATTTCACACAGTGGCTGTTCACCATCAGCGTGGGTTTTACCTGCAGTGGATGACTGAGTTATGGAGGATAGTGGTTATCCATTTCAATTTTCTGGAGATAGAGGGACTGACAGTTGTCACGTAGGTACTTTCAAAGTGGATTGCCATCTCCTTTTGTGTTTTTTTTTTTTTTTTTACTTTCAGGCAGTTAATTACATGCGGAGAAATACTGTGGTCGAATCCTTCTTTACTGGTGTGCGGCTGACTCAAATGCGTGCTTCAAAAATGCCTTTCTTTCCTTACATCACTGCTATAGCCAGTTGATCTTTGATTTATACCTTTTCCAAATATCTGGACAGGGGCCTATTTTTGGAAAACAGTACTTAAGGGTCTCTCTCTTTTTGAGCTTTGCTTTTATGTTTTCCTCTGGCATTTTCCACCCTTGTGGTGTACTGCTTGGGAGGCAGCCCAACCAAGGACCATCAAGGAGGTTTCCTCAGTGTTAGCTACATTACCTTCAATGTTCATCATATTGATCAATGCTGCAGTAGCCTAAGCTGCATGGGTTGTATCCTGCCAAGGATATAACTGCTGGGCACCTTCCACACACGCAAACTGTCAGGCAGCTCGAGCTGAGGTGACCAAACGACAGGTTTAGGCACCAAGCCCTTCAAAGCTCTTTACTCTTGCCAAAGAGTACACTCTGACACTTTTGAGTATTGACTGCTGGCGTGTGCTGTTCCTTTGCTGAGGAGGTAAATTCCCTTTGAGAAAAAAAAAACTTCCATTTAATAATTTTGTTAATGATTGATACTTTTCTCTTCAAGAAGGTTATTTTAGCGCAAGGAGTTTTGGTTTTAATGGATTGTCATAAGACCGTACTTTACTTTTAAACACAAGTGCTCTTGTTTCTTGTCAGGTTAAAAGTTGTTTAAAGTAAATGAAAAAACATTTTTTCCTGTGAAGAAGTTGGGCTCATTTTACTTTGTGGAGCGGGCAAAGTGTGCCTTTTTTTTTTTTTTTTTTTTTTTAAACTGTGTTTGACTGTGAAAAAAGTGACTTTTACAGACTTTGTTTTTGTTTTACTGGCATTTGCTGCTTGTTTTCCTTGGGTAAGAGGCACCATTTTCGCTTGACCATGGAACAATCTATTAGTTCCATGGCCATCCCTTCTTCCAGCCACAAAAATAAAAAGTTAAGCAAACAACCTGTGCCTTCACAGCAGGCTACCAATTTGCCTCAGCTGCAGTTGGATGACACTGCTGTGGACATTTAGTTGTACCTCAGACACATCTTGTAGCCCAGATCCCTCTGGTATAGCACCTACAGCCACTGTGAGCTGGGAAATTAACCATGTCATCTTTGGCTGTTGGGGTCTGCTCAGTGGGCAAGGGAGAGCTACTCATGTTTGTCCTGTGAGGGGGAACAGGGAATTCTTCCCTGTTTTATAAGAATGTTGTGCCCATCCCTGGGGAAGCTGCCATTGCCATTAATAACACGTTTGATCCCACTTTTCTTGTCATAAAGGATTGCAGACCTACCTAGGCCCAAGTCCAGAGCTACCTCTAAGAAGGGTTCTACCTCCGTCCCTGTACCTAGACCTACTGTCTCCCATGCACAGGGATATCAGCAAGACCTGGTAAGGTTAGCTGAAGACCTTATTTCTATAGTCAGAGCTAGGCAACCCCCTTGGGAGTCTTCCCCATGGAAGAGGAAGAGGGATTGTACCCCTGAAACTTTCTTTGAGCCTCCTGATTCTGATGAGGATTTTGACTAGGAGGTGTAGGTCTTTGAGGAGGGGCCCTTCTTACTACTTTTGAAGATTTAGATTCTGAAGAGAATCTGACTTCTGCTTTGCCTCCTGCGGATATCACTTTTTGGAAACTCTCCATGCCATGAGGGAATATTTCCATTGGGACGCCCAGGAATACCCACAATTTAAAAAGAGGGTTATGGAGTTCTGTGACCTGCCAGAACACAAACCTCTGGCTGTTCCTCCTGTGCTGATGGTTGTAGAGGATGTTTTTATTGATTCTTCTTTAAATCCAGAGTCTCTTCCTCCAGCTCCTCGAAAACCAGTCAGGTTTTGCAGGGTGCTGAACTCCCATAAGTTCATCTTCACGAATCCTTCTGCTGATCCAGAGGTAGTCACTCTAGGACCAAAAGGAGCAAGGGCCAGCTGTTCAAAAAATCCTTTATCTACTGACAAAGCAGGGCCCTAGATAAGTTTTGTTTATATTAAAAAAAAAAAAAAATGACACTTCTGCTACCCTAGCCATGAGGGCCATTTACTGCCAGTTTCATATGTTCAAGTACCAACAAAATATTTTGGATCAAATGAAGCAAAAGACATCTTCCCTGGAGGACAAGAACATTTCCAGGGAATTGTTGGACCTTCACCATTCTTGCTCCCAAGTGGCTAGGCATTCTTTACACTAGCTATGATGCTATGGAGTACTCCAGCCAAGTTGCAGTCTCTGGTTCTGTCATTAGTAGGCATGTTTGGCTTAGGGAGCAAGACCCTACTGGACCATGTCAAGTCCAACCTTCTGGATGCACTGCTGGACAAGGACTTTCTCTTTGAGCCAAAAGCTGAGGCTGTGCTCAAAAAATGGAAACTGAAGTACAATCTATGCAGACTGTAAAAGATTTCCTCCAAGTTCAGCTTCCTAGGTTTAGTAGGAGTTTTTCCACTAAACATCTAAAAAGATGCTTACTTGCACATTCTTAGAGGAATCTTGCAGATGTTTCTACGTTTCAGAGCAGGTACAAATCACTTTCAGTTCTCTGCACTGCCCTTTGGCTTGCCTGCTGCTCCCAGGGTTTTCACAAAGTGCTTATCCCCTGTGATAGCCTTCTGCAGAACAAGAAGGGTCCAAATTAATCCTTATCTAGACAACTGCCTTATTCAAGCCACAAGTCTGTCAAAGTTCCCTCAGGGATCTGACCTTTACTCAGTACCTCCTCACCTTCTTTGGGTTCACCATAAATCTACGCAGATCCAGCACAGATCCATTCACCAGGATAGTTTTCCTGGGGGCTCTTCTGGATTCTTTCCTTCAAAAGGCCTTTCTCCCTCCAGAAAAAGGTCTACTTTCTGACTCAGTACTTCCAAAACATTATGCAAAGGTAATGCTTCTCATCAGGGAATTACTTGGAGCATTAGGCTACATGACATCCTCATGATTCCTCTGGCCAGGCTGCACATTAGTAAACTCCCAGTAGTACCCCAAGAATGTGTGATGCCAGCCCTCAAAATTCCTGATTGAAATTCAGCTGATCCCTTGTTTCAAGGAGGAATTGGCATGGTGGACACAGGCTTGTGCCCAGAACTTGGGTCTCCCCTTCGGGGCCAAACATTAACCACAGATTCCTCGGAGAGAGTCTGGGGAATTCATTTTCTAACACCTTTAATCCCAAGAAGCAATACAACGAAAACAAACCAGTACCACGAATCCCACTAGGCACTGAGGCACAGAACCCTCCGTTTAAAGACACAAAACAGTACTGTAGATAGGATCACTGCAGCTCCAAACTATCGAACACCAGATGGACGAGCAGGAAAGGTTAAAAAGTTCTTTTATTGCACACAACAAGAAAACCATCCAAGTAACCACTCCACGTAACCACAAGCGCTTTCGCCTGTTCTTAACAGGCTTTTTCAAGTGTATTAGGTTGCTGCTTCATTCAGAATTTATACCAAACCAACCCTGCTCATGTGATTAAATTAATTGCATGATTGTCATCAATTGATTAATACAAAATATTTAAAAATACATACCCTAAAAACTGTAATTCTTTTTTCAAAACATTAAAAACTGCAACTTTACTATCAAGTCTTTCCGTAGTTTGCATATAGAAAAAAGTAATAAATATATATGTAACTGAACTTTCAAAACCTAAAAATATGACTTAGTACTTTATGTAAACTTACTGTGTGAAAAATAAGTTACAAAAGTTTATGTTGAAATGGAATACTTTCCTTTCGGGTACTTTAAACACACATTTTGTAACCACAAACACATTTACCTTTTTCTTAACTTCAGAACAATGTGCAAGTTTAGAAAATGTCAATTAGATACTTACTACAAACCCCTAACCTATTTAATTCATTAAAAAATATGTTAAAATATACTGCTTGGTTTAAGTTACAATAAAACAACTAATAATACTGTAAACATGACTATTTTAACATTAACCACAGATTCCTCAGAGAGAGTCTGGGGAATTCATTTTCTAACACCTTTAATCCCAAGGCAAATGGGAAATTCAGGTCAGAGACAAGCACATAAACTGGAAAGAATTTACGGCAGTTCAGAAGGGCATAGTAACTTTTAAAGAAAAATGGAAACCAATGGTCCTGCTAGCCAAAGCAGACAACACGACAGTAATGTCATACATAAACAATCGGGGAGGCACTCACTATTATCCTCTGCACTAACTAGCTATGCAAATTTGGGAGACAGCCGAGACTCTGGGGTTGCACCTTATGGCACAATACCTTCCAGGTGTTCAAAAACACTCCAGCAGATCACCTCCGTAGGAACATGATGGATCCTCACAAATGGTATCTGCATCGGAAAACCTTTCTCAGTATAGCTTAGAAGTGGGGAACCCCACAGATGGACCTTTTTGCCATGAAAGAAAATGCTCAACTAAAAAGATTGTTCCAGGAGCAAAACTGCTTGCAGCCTTGAAGACAGATGCTTTCTCCTTCCTTTGGACACACCTTTTCCTTTATGCACTCCTCCTTGCCTCTTCTTCCTCTGGTCCTCCTAAAAATCAGGCAAGAGGGCCTAAGAGTCATTATGATAGCCAGACTGGCCCAGGCAGAACTGGTATCCTCTGCTGCTAAGTTTAACCAACAAAAAACCATGGCAGTTACTTCAGAGTGGACCTCCTGACTCGGCACAAGGTAATGTTTGTGCATCCTGGTCTACAGACACTCGACTCTCAGCCTGCATACACCCCCAGCATCCACCACCAAGCATGACCTAAGCAAACAAGTTTGAGACATTCTTAGAAGCCAGAAGGCCTAATACTAGGAAATCATACTCTGCCAAGAGGAAAAGATTCCCCATTTTGGTGCCAGCAGCAAGGCCTCAATCCTAATTAAGCCAACATCTGTGCAATTTTAGATTACCTGGCTACTCTGGTTGTCAGAGGCCTATTTTTTTCTTCCATCAAAATTCACAGATGCATTTCAGCCCACATCCCTACTCTTCCTTCTATCTTTTCCCACCCCCTGATGAAGCAATTCCTTAGAGGAGTGATCCACATCAGACCTTCCAGGAGTCAACCCCACACTTCCATGGGACCTCAATTTTTTTTTCTGGAAAAAGTTACCCTACCCACCCTTTGAACCATCAGCTTCTGCTGACCTAAATTTTTTAACTTTCAAAACTGCCCCTATCCAGACTTCAGACTTTTCTTAAAGGTTTGTGTTTCTGGATCACACCAACAGTTGTGTGATTTACAATTTGGTCTATCTATTGTACCAAGAGTTTTCACAAAGTGTCTAGCTCCAGTTTTAGCTCATTGCACGCTATAGGGTTAACTACATTTTTCCAAACTTAGGCAACTTGCTTGTCTTTTACAAAGTAACTTTCAAAGTGTCAGGAATCTCTCTCATGTGTGAGGGCTTGCACAAGCTGATATTCCAAGATAATATTCAAAATCCTTTATTAACTCCATCTCAGACAATTGTGCCTGTGGGATGTTAACCAAACATCACAGTTTAAAGAGCTTTTCTTCCACAGAAAAAATAAATATAGATCTATTTCTAGGGTCTTTAATCAAACTTCAGTTTCTGCAAGGCAGCACCTCAGGATTTTGGGGTTTATGGCTTCTATGATTAACATGATACCTCTGGCAAGACTACACATGAGAAAGATAGTGTTATTTGAAGTCTGTTTGGACACAGCACTGAGCTGAGGTTTGTCAAAAGAGAAGTCTCTAGGTGTAGACAACAGATGACTCTAAATCCAGGACTCACTTTCTTCCTCCCTATTCCATCACAGTCACCACAGACTCATCGGACTTTGCTTGCATAGGAGTTTCAGAAGGAATAAAAGTGCAAGGTGTGTGAGACACCAAGGACAGCTACAAGCACATAAATGTAAAAGATGTTTACCCTTATCAAGACACCCAACTCTCTTATGTTTGGTCCCCAGGACCTCTTCAACTTGTTACAGACAATGTTGCAGTCATATAGTACACCAGCAACCAAGAGGATAATAGGTCATGTCCCCTTTGCAGACTAGCCCTTTTAGCTTGAGATGTAGCTTCACAGCCCAATTTCGCTCTTCTGATATCCTGCAGATCAACTGAGCAGAACAAGGGCAAACCCTCACGAATAGAAACTGGGTCGGGGGACTTCCAAGATTCAGTCTATCTGTGTGGTGTTCCTCTTTGGAGCAGACTCCTGCCAGTTGATTGTTCAGAATTCCATGCAAGAAGGCCTGGAAGACCAATGCCTTTTTTCTGTGGACAGGAATGTTCCTGTGTGCTTTTTCTACCCTTTTCAGTGATATCCACAATACTTCTGAAGATTCAGAAGGATTCCCCCAAGATCATTGTGGTGACTCCCTTCTGGCAGAGGCAACTGTCATTCACCATTATTTTGGAAATGGCCAGGGGCATTTACCACAAGCTTTTTCACAAACTGGATCTAATCGCACAAGATAGGGTCTTAATTCCTTTTAAGCACCTGTTTACTGAGGGCATGTAGCAGGCACTAATGGAGGCAAGAAAGGCTGGTACTAGAAAATGAAAATTGTATATATTAAAGGTTTTCTAGTTTGTGCCAGCAACATAACTAGCACCCATTCAGGGCTAGTTGTTCTCTGGTTGTACAATATGTGTGAGTTACTATCCTATGGGCTTTCTTACTCCTCTGTCAAGGTTTATTTTTCAGGCGTTACAGCATGTCTGGCTATGGATCCTCCTCTTTCAATGCATTCTTAATCAGGATGTTTTTGAAAGGGGTTTTGCATAAAAGGCCTCAGGAAAACTGGTGGCTCCTCTTTGGGATCTGAATTTTGTGTTTGAGAAGATGACGTGCTCCATTTCAACCAGCTAAACCTGGCTGACTTGAGTTATTTTTAACATGGAAAGTAGGTTTGGTGAATACTCTGACCCCTCTGCAAGAAGAGTATTAGAGTTACAAACTCTCAATGGTGAGTCAACAGTATCTCATTTTCCACAGGAACGGACATGGATTAATTGAGAAGTAATCCATTTATGCCTGTTGTAGTAGTAGTATTCAAGTTTACTTTAAGCCAAACTCTGTCTAGCTACCCATTTTCTTTCTTGAACCCAAAAATGAGAGAGAGAGGATACTCCATACATTGGATGCCCACAGACAACTCTGGTAATATCTTAAAAAAACTACTCTTTCAGATCTTTGGATCAGTTCATTTCTTGTTGAGGTAAGAAGGGGCAACATTTGTTAATAACTAAATACTTGTACTCGCCACAACAAGGCTGTTCCAGGTAGTGTCAATGCCCATTCTACCAAGGTCTTGGCTTCATCTGTGTTTTATGAAAAGGCTTGGATTCTAGAAGTATTCTAGAAGGCGCTACTTGGTCCTGTGTACATACTTTCACAAAGCACTGTAAGCTTGATTCCTTCTCTAGATCAGGCTTTCCAAGGACCCTTCTCCAGGGGCTCCTGGACTTTCTCCTTCCACCTCCAAAATATAATAAACTAGCCATATAACTAAGGCTACTGTAGCAGTGGTCAATATGATGAATGTAATACAGTTGTATAAAACTTTCCATATCCATAGATGTCCAGATGATCACTGCTGCAGTAGCCACTCCCTCCATTCCCTTTGTTTTTTGGTGTGGTTGTTTTTTTGTTGTTGGCTCTGGCTCAGCCTCCTTGTCTGTGTTGGCAGGCAAGCTCTGAAGGGTTTGAAACCCACACTTTTCTTTTAGTCAACCTAGCTCAAGCTGCCTGACAGTTCAGGTGTGTGGAAGGTGCCTTGAACGTTTGGAAGCTGTCTGACAGTTATATCCTTGGCAGGATATAATCCATTTAGCAAAGACTGCTACAGCAGTGGTCATTCAAACATCTACTGTTATGGTAAGTTTACGTGTACAACTATATTTTCCTCTGTAAATCAGCTGATACATTAGAGGATCTAGTTTGGTCATGTAAACCCTCCTTTCATCTTGCCTGTTTGTTTTGGAGCATCTGCTGCATCCTGCATATCTCCTGGGTTCCCTGTAGGTAAGCACATTCACTTCATTTGTTGCCAAATCTTCATTGTCACTTAAGGAGCCTGAAGATGGTTGCTAATGACTAGAGGGTGATTTGCTGAGGGGGGGGGGGGGTGCACAAACTATGCTTATGTTTCTGATAAGTTGCATCATTTTGTATCACAATGGGTGACCAGATGCTCTTGCCCATCTCTTAGATAACTAATAAATCAGGAAAGCATATTTAATGTTTTAGTATGTCTCTTTGTATAAGTGGCGTATACTCCTCCAGTGTATCCATATTAACAATGCAACTAACAGCCTTTAGCATAAAATGAAAAGGGGAAAACAGGAAATCATTGAAATGAAGACTGATGAATTCATAGCTAAAATTGGATGTGATGATTAGCAAAGACGGGCTTTGTGAACTGCCTGCCCTTGAGGTTATTGGCCTTGTTGAATTTAGTTTGTTGCATCTTAATAGTAATTATGATCTCTTGTCTTGCTTTCAAAACAGGATATTTTCAGACTAAATGAGCTCTCCTGTTGTGCCACAATTCTCCATGTCTGCTTCATGCTTTTGTTGTGTAGTCGTATGCTAAATAATGGTTAAGTTTTGCAAGTTTAAACCATATTGCTTAATTTTTGTTTAATTACATGCACATGTACGTATGTATACACACATCTGTGTTGATATCTCTTGTATATAATATGCTTTGGGTTTGGTGTAATGGTTAAGTTGTTCACCTCATAAAGCCAAGGTAGAAGGTTTGATTCTCATTTTTGAAAGAGAAATTGGCTAGTCTTACAAATGGCCCAAAAGGACAACTAGCCTAGTACTTGCCTATAAACCTGTAGTACAATATGATTGATATGATATAATGTGTGTGTATTGTTTGACTTGGATGTAGAGTACTCTTTTTTTTATACTGAACATGACTAATATTCTACGTGTGCCATTTGTTGCTAGGCTTCTTTGACACTGCCTTAACTGTTGCATCAGTGACTGTCAAGATTTCTAATTCCCAGCTGTATTTAGTGTGCCATTCTTAACAAAATTATTTTAGCAACCATCTCTAGTGACTACTTCTGTTTGTACCATTTATGGCCGATTATTATCCCTTGCTTGTCACCCATGTGTGTTCTCATTCAAACTGATAGCATAGTCCAGTAAGTGATTAACCAGAGAAGTTACACTGCTTGTGACAGGGCATTATTAATTATACCATAATCATTTATTGAATTGATTGCACTTCATTACATTAATACATAGTTGCTTCGGACTTAGAAGGCCTGACTAGATATATTGGCCTGCATTCCACTGTACCTGTTTATCCTTGCTTGTTCCAGTACATACAATAGGCAAACCATTCGTGCCTCCTAAAAAAGTGACTAGTAGCCACTGAGTCTTCCTGTGCTAGCCCTACTAGGATGCCGAGTCCAGGTTACCTGCAGACTTGGTAGATACTATCTGGGGTGGCTTTCTAGTAGAAATTTATATTTGGTTGAAAGTACCAGAATTTGTCACTCATTTATAATTCCCAGTTATAAATGCAGTCTTTGCAAGGCTGACTTTAAAGAAAATGATTCCTTGGATACAGAGGTGAAAGGCTCGCCTTTTATTCAATTCTTAAAGCCATCACCATCCAGTCTTTGTTGGGTAAATGCATTTGGTGCTGATCTTCATATCCTTGTGTACATTAAATGCAGCTGTATTCTTGCATCTTTTTGTTTTATGGGCTTCTCTGATGTGGTGTTTGTAGATTGTTTACTATGTATTGTAAAGATTGTTTTCATTAGGAGTAAAACCAATGCATTAGAAAGGTTCTTAATATGTATAGTTATAGCATTACTAGAAAATGTTTGTATAAGGCGCATTATTGCTGATGTCAGTCACATGAATTTAACCATTTTACCTTTTGTGTTTTCTGATTGGTTCAGAGCCAACACAGAATCTTTCTAAATTGCTCCTTGGACAGAAACTAAAATTAACTGTTAAGGAAGTCGGAAAGGATGGAACAGCTCATTTCCGTGGTGACCAGGTTGTGGGTGCAACAGTACTTGCTAACAGTTACCATCTGGGAGGTATGTGCATTTTATAAGTACCTAAATTGCACTTTATAAAGTGTCTGGCAAAACTACAAAGAACTAACACTGAAAGTAAGTTTATAGCAAAACTTGGAGAAATATTGCAAATTCCTTCATTTGTTAGGCGAGTTTAATGAGATACTAGAACTGGACAGTGGTCCACATGTGATTGTATACTACTGCAAGTTTTTAAAGTCCCTGGCTATTAGATAAATGCAGCCTTGGGCACACAGACTGCAGTACATGTGTATTCATTACCGTTAGTCTTGCTCTGAATTTAGTTTTTTATACATTTATACATTTCATTCTGTTGAAGCTTAGGGCAAGAAGTAATTTGCAGAACTGTAACAGTTCTAGATTTTCCTTGATGGAATTTGACTCTTGCACAGAGCATAATTAACTCTAAATTTGTCAACTCTGACCTAGTACGAGGCAGTAAGCCACTTAGTGTATTTTCATTTTCATTTGTCTGAAAGTTTAGTGAAATGTTTGTTGCAGAAATGTCACCCTCTACTGCCCAGTGTTTAGTGTTTACTGTTTAAATTCTCTCCTTTTTTTTTTTTTTTGGAAAATTTTGCTTCCTTCTACCTGTCTGCTATAAGGTCCTCTCTCTTTCCATCAACCCAGGTATTCTTTTCAGTAGGTGAGAGATAGCTGAGAGTGGTAATCATTTAGGCAGCAGTCAGGGGATGATTAGAAGTTTTTCCATTTTTTCCTTGCCCTAAAATCATGTGCGCCCAGTAAAGGTAAGGGATGTGCAATGGGCAATTCATGGAGAATTTCACATGACGTCCACAAGGAACATTCTCTCTAAACAGCCATGACCCTCCCCCTCGGGATAAGCAGTTATGTCTCTGGTCTCTCATCAGGGAGATCTCACTGCATTATGTTGCCAAGTACACATAACCCCACTCCCAGGGAGAGGTGAGCGGACCATGCCCCTCACTCCTCTGACTTGTTTGGGGCTGTGTTGCAGAGTTGCTGTATTTATGATGGCTTCTTTATGCTGTTAACTGATTTAAATTTATGCTTGCTGTATGCTGTCTCAGGACACGGACACAGACACAAACACACAGACACATGCGCACATGCGACCAACATGCAGGGTCAGTGAGGAGCTTGAGGATATTGGTGCAGCATCACACTGCTGCTGTGGAGTGTGCCTTCTAACCACCCCCCCACACACACACACACTTCTCCATGGCAGACAGCCTTTGGGAGTCGCATGTGTACCTGCACTCATATGCAACCTCCTGACAAAGAGTTGTACCACATGCAGTGGGGAGCTTGCCAGGTTCTTAATGTTGCTCTTATAATGGACTATGGTAACCTTCCTCCCCCTATGATGGGCAAGCTAATATAAGCTGCTCACTTTCATCCTCCCTATCTGGTTCTGCCAGTGTAGCTCAACGAATCGGGATCATCTTGGGGGTGCAGTAGAGGCTTTATACCTGTGTACGGTAGGCCAGTTATTGTAACATTATTGGCAAGTGTCCTTACCTAGTAGACAAAAGCTTATTAACTTGTTACATCTGAGTGACACCTCCTGGTGCATCGGCAGTTAACTCCTACTTGCGCCTCTAGGCATAGGGTTACCATAATTGTTTGTATGTAAAAGAGGACGAAAAATATGTGCTGCTAACACCACATATTATTTTGTCCTGTTAGGGCTGAAGAGCAAAAAAAAAAAAGGTCTTTACTCTTGTAGGAATCTCTTGTCTTGCTTTCAAAACAGGATATTTTCAGGCTAAATGAGCTCTCCTTTTGTGCCACAGTTCTCCTTGTCTGCTTCATGCTTTTATTTTGTAGTCGTATGCTAAATAATGGTTAAGTTTTGCAAGTTTAAACCATGTTGCTTAATTTTTGTTTAATTACATGCACATGTACCTATGTATACACACATTTGTGTTGATATCTCTCGTATATAATATGATTTGGGTTTGGTGTAATGGTTAAGTTGTTCACCTCATAAACACAAGGTATACGAGCCAATCAAAACCTCGCACAGTGGACCCTCTTCTGTTCAATGCGGAACATCAAGCAATTCCGCATTGAACAGAGCTCTGATTCTTGATTGGCTTGTATACTGGTATATGAGCCAATCAAAAAAAAAAACAAAGCAGAGGAAAGACTCTGAAATAGGGCTGTCTATCTTTTGAAAATTCTGTGATTTGTCCAGGTTTTAAAACCTGGACAAATCGCAGAATTTTCAAAAACCGCCCGGACAGGAGCCCAAAAAAGAGGATGTGTCCGGGGAAACCCGGACATATGGTAACCTTATCTAGGCATCAGATATTGCTTGTTCATATTTACATCAATACTTCCAAAACCATGTTATATACAAGATTTAAAAATATTTCATCTTAAATCTTACACAATAGCAAATTCAACTAAATTAATATTTGACCTCTGTCAAGTGCAGGTAAATAGATACTAATTTACATAGATATAATTTTCAAGTTTTTCTAAATATCTCAACAACCAACACACACAACCCCTTGGCCTCATATGTAACCACTCAGCTAGATGAACAAAATGCTGCTGACAGTATGTGTAACTTAAGTGGTTGCTAAGATATTGTAAGTTTACAAAATATTGCAAATGTAATAGCTACTGTTTACCGTGACTTATAAAATTCAGTTTAAGACCTATAACCTAAAGAATACTACCACTATAAAAATAGTTTGTGCTGAAGGGCTTGCCATTTATACTTTTTTCATAATCCCTATGGTTCCAGAGATATGAACATTTGTTTGAAATGTTAGGACATAATTTGATTCTGTGAAAAGGCTTAGGCTCCACCCATTGGAAGTTACAGTGCAAACTTCCTGAGCTTTTTTGGAGTGAATGAGTTAAAGGAAGCTTCTCTGTTACATTGATAGTCTGTTTTGAAATAGTTATTTAAAATCCGGAAAATCTGAGATATTACAGTTAACAGCTGAGATAATCTAGAAATAACCACTAATGTTTTAGAAGAGGAGGAATTGTAAAAAAAAAAAAAAAAAAAAAAAAAAAAACTTTTAGCTTATTGCTTGTATATTCTTTGAAAAAGGTAATTTAACAGTAAATTAGAGCATTTGGGCTTATCAGTTTGTCTTCAGAGAGGATTTATGAAAGTAGTGTTATCTTTTCTTTGAGGAGCAAACACAAATGTCGCACTTAATTAGGTACAATTGTATAACACGAGGTTCCCCTGCAAATCTTGCATTGTTCCACATACTCTCCATTTATCTCACTGTTTTGTATCCATCTTCCTTTTGTGCCAGAGAAAGTATTTTTGCAGTGTGTGTTCAGTTTTATTCTGTTAACTGTTTCTTTGACATTTTTTCTTCAGATTCTTTATTTTTACTATTTACTCATATTTTTTCGTCCTCTACCTTTTAGCTGTGGTTACAAAATTTCATTCTGTATGTAGTAGACAAGTAACACCTGGAGACTGTCACTTCAAGCCTAGGCCAAGACTACAGTGTGAATGAACATAAAAATTGCAAAAAGTTTAAGCTTATGAGGTTAGGAGGTAAAGAGTGGCAAAATTCATTTTAGAAACAGTAAAATTGCTTTTGGTTTCCAGAAAATAAATCCATGGAAAAATATGTCTAGAACCACTAGAAACAAAGTTAATTGTTCATGAGATGCTAAAATCAGTTGGCTTTTTTTCCTAGATGCACTTCCATTAGCTTGAAGGCGGAATGACCCCAAGCTTGCCTAGTGTGCCTTTTTAAGTGCCTTAACATCTATTCCTTCCCCTTGCCCTTTTTCCACATGTCCCATGCCCTGTTGAATGCTTATTTGAGGATTCTCTCTCAACCATCAGTTCTGGTCATCTTCTCCACGAAAAAGCACTTTTGATTTTTAGGGAGTAATTAGTCCCTACAATGCTGCACATTGGTTACCTATTACAAAATCGAAGTTACGGAACTTCGACTACCATATGGTCGACACCATATGACCAAAGTTCTGTAACTTCGAAATTAAAAAAAAAAAAAAAAATTAAAGGAAAGAAAACGTACCTTGACAGGTTAAACACCCTTTACTTTTTCTTTCTTTTTTTTTTTAATGTTTATTTTAAACATTTCGAATTTCCAATTGTTTGATCATTAAAGGTTGACCTTTAGTGATTCGAACAATTGGAAATTCGATGTTCCAATAGAAACTCTTGCATATTCCCCCTCTGCTTTTTCTGTTTAGGATGACACTTGCCCATCCCCCTTGAACTGGTCTTGTGCACAAGTTGTCATCTTCCCCATCCTTTAAGCTTTCAGAAGACAAGATTAGAGCTTCTTAAACCGTGGTTTTATCCTTTTCCATGGCTGTCTGGTAGCTTCTGAATTATTTAAAGTAGCTTGATGTCCTTTTCCTTATGTTGTCTGCAGAACTGCACACTACACCAGGAGTGGTCTGATCAATGCCTTGTGGAAGCATAGTCTCTGAAATTTAAGCTCATGAAGGTATAACCTGGTTGCTTCTGGCATGACCCTACCACTTCGCTGCCAGCGGCATGTTCCAAGTAGGATTAGTACCTTTAATTATTTTCATGCTCTGTTGCCATCATTTCCATACCTAGCTGATAAGTCACACAAGGACTGTTAATGTTTGCATTGAATATCAACTACCACCTTTTTGATGACTTCACTCCCTTCCAAATCCTTCATAAATTCTTACCCTGCCCCCACCTTCCTCCGTAACTGCACATCTCTCTGTTATCAACAAAGAGATTGTGTTCTCTGTTCCATAAGGCATTTCTGAAAAATGTTGTATACACTTCATGATTTTTCTCTGCCCTGTAGACCCATGGAATTTGTCTCTCTGTCTCAAGGGTATCGTGGCTGCTGTCCTGTAGCCCACTGGCACTTCGGCAGTATCCAGTGATGTCTCTAATCATCCTCCTGTATTGGCTAGGCTGGCACTCATTTCAGTTGAGGTTCCCTTTATTTCTCTGGTGCTTTTGAAACTTCTCGACATTTGTGGCTCTGAAATAGAGCGAAGCAGGCACCTTCTTTGATACTTACAAGCTGTGTTTTCCAGAACTGTTTTGAATAAAGAAGATGGATGAGACGGAAGTTTCCCTGGCAGGTGAATCTGCAGCTTCCTGTATTAAGGATCACTTTTGTCATCCCATACTTTCTTTACTGACCATTGGTCACCAGCAACTGGTAGAAGAAGTTACTTCAATCTCCAGAGAAAAATACTGTACACTGGCAACTGGGTCTATTTAAGGAGCAGTGCAAGTCTGAAATTGGGCATCAGTAAAGTGGACCTATGTTAGTGGCAGCAACAGTCCAGGAAAACAGTTTGGTTTTGCAGTTTCATTTCATACTTGTGGAGATGAGGGATTTTATGTACCTGGCATTTCTCTCTCTAGTTCACTGTGGTTATAAGGACTCTTCTGAATCTTTAGGCTTGCTCCCACATGATTTTAACTTTAATAAAACTTTTAATACTGTTGTGTAAAGTTGTCATTGATAAACAATAACAGACCTTTCCTTTCCAAACAAATGCAATTACAAATACTTGAAGCTCAGGGGACTCTAGAGGGAATTTCACCAGTGGTTATAACCTTCAAGGATGCATAGAAGCAAAGTACCATTAACCCAGATAATGAGCATGCTAAATGGATTTGCAGATTTCTTGTGTCTGTATAATAAAGTACAGTTCACACTGTGTTCATTTACTTATAAAATGTAGGTCTAACTTGGGACTAAGCTGAAAGCCATAATAAAGTATTTGTTACATATCAGTAAATGATCACCAAGGCACAGGACATTTACGAGTGTTTGCATAAAAATGTAATGCAAGCTAAACCGTAAGTAATTTCTCAGAGTGCTGTAGTGAAAAGGGGAGCAGTCTCTTGTGTTACAGACATTAGTGCTGCCACACGTAAAATGTAAACACTCAAGTTCATTGATATTGAGTTCAAAGGTAGGTAATAGGTATGCAGTCTGTGAAACCATTTAGGATTGTAGCCCCAACTGCTCAAGGTCACACTTTTAGCAGATGAAGGTTAAGTGAATCGACCAGTATGCCATAGGATGTAGGTTGTTAATGGCTCATTATCTTTAATCCTCTGCGCCGGATTTCTGATTGAATTGGTGATTTCATAATTAAGGATTAGTTGGCTAACCCTTTTCAGTCACCTTTAAGTAAAATTATGTCATGTGAGCACATTCCAGGCATGTGGTGGGAAGTTTTGGTTGTGTCCATTCACAGTGGGGATATTACATTAGACTCGACAATTTTAGACCCATCAGCTTAACTAGCTTTCTGTGCCAAATAAAGAACATGGGGGTGCAGTTAAGGATTTAATTTTTAGTGTTGTAGCTAAACCTTATGGGTCAATGGAGCCTGACAATAATTTTCTAAAAAGATTATTAAATTTGGAGTCTAGATATATTATTAATTTTAATACTTTTCCAAATGGTATGAATTTGGAAATTTGAATGTTAAAAATGAAAAATGAATCAAGTTGGAATGTGTATGAATTATTTATTTATTCATTTATTTATATGTTATGTATTAGGATAAATACTCGATTAATTAATTATATAATTATCTAATTTTTGTAAGTGGTATATAAAGACTTGTATTTCAAATTATAAGTTATTCCATTGAAGGCGAAGGACGAGGTACTAGAATTGTAATAAAACTCAAAATCTTTCTACAAGTTTGGCTGTTATTTCGTTGCTGAATTTTGGAACTGTGTGGTACAATTTATTTTTGGAGGTGTTGGAGTTGTTTTTGTGGTCAAATAATGAAGAGTCATAGCAGGAGGGACATGCATCTCTTAGATGTAGAACAGTATGGCGAGATGTTCTTTTGAATCTCGTGACTACTGTTAGCTCTTTAATGGCTGAGAGTACTTGCTAAGGCATTCAACACTAATCCATATAGAGGGGTAACACTGTAGTGTTGCAGTTAACTACGTACACTTAAGTAAGCCTGCAGTGGGGGAAAAGTCTCCTGAATTGGCCTAGCCTGACTAAAGGGGGAGATGTATGTAACTTCTTGCATGGGTATCACTAGGAAAAAGCTTGTGTCTGTGTTATTACCAAGCTGAAACTGCAACAAACTGCTGGAGTGCAAAACATGCCATTGTAAATGTTGGTACTGTGAATGAAGTTACGTAATGCTATAACAAGATCCCTTAGGAGATGGAAATTTCCTACCATGTGCAAAAGAACTCTGATGGTGAGTTGACATCTGTAATTAATCTGGAATGCTTGCTTGATATATCAGTTTATATGGTGCACAATATATACAGTGAAAGTAATTAGTAAAATTATTTACAGTAGTTCTTGGGAGATGCAGTCAAAGTAGACTGTCATGTGATGGCTCCCTGTGCATGCTGTACACCCTTCAAAATGAGTTCTTCATGAAGTGCAGTTTCTTATGCAATAACTTTGAGGTTTGTTTCCAGGGCATGTTGTGTCTTGTAGTTTTGGCAGTTGAATGGAACTGTTGTCATTCTGCACAAAGTAGTTTAGTTTAGATCCAGAATAATGCCCATCTCATGCTCATCTCCTTGACAGAATGCTGCAAAGAAGTTGCATATCTAAAATAGTTGGAGTGCAGATCCTTTTCCACAAAGGTCCACAACATTGCCGATTTCCTTTCAGAGATTGTATTTACTGACTGGGTTCGCTGTTTAGGAAATCCGAGGATTGTGTACTCTGACAGTTTTTTCCATCCTAGTGTAATTTACTTCATTTTATCCCGTAGATCATATCAGCGTGTGTTGTGAAGCTTGGCTGTTCCATGATAGGCTAGCTTATGTTATTTCCAAGGTGATGGATCACAGAAAGTCCATAACTTATTCAGGAGCCTGAATGGGAGTTGATTAAATGGCAGATTAACCAGTATAGTTTGGTACAGAAAGACCGTCATTGGGTTGGTTTCAATGTTTTCTGTGGGAGCTTTGCCCCCCCCCCCCCCATCCACCATGCAGGCTGACTCTTCTTGACGGCTGTTGACATTCTTGTATAAAGGGTGCATCAGCCAGTTTCATCGTAAGTTCGTTCTTGGTGCAGTAGAGTATTTGTCTCTGCACTGTATGAAAGCAAAATTCAATTTGGCATTTCAATTTGTAATTACCCAGAGCACTGGAGATTAATTGCCCAATTCGGGATTCTTTTTTATACACTTTATCTCAACACTTTTTTAACAGTTCTGTGCTGCATTTATTGATGTGGCTGAATTTATCACTGCTTTTTAGCCTGCACGTCTTAAAGAAATGCTTCCTGTTTGTTACTGTACTGCTATTAAGTGGCTTTAACAGTATTCTGATATTTCCTAACCTCCTGTGATACGGCAAAAGCTGTTGTGAGTTTTCCAAAGTTTTCCTGAGTTTGCCACTATTTCTAAGTTTTGCAGAGTTTTAGTATTTGTAGAAGTTTGTGAAGTTATTTCTAAGGATTCCTGATACTGCAGGAGTTCTGCCTTTTGTTGTAAAGTATTTGCACTTGAGCTCAAAACCAATTTGTTTTACATTAAGAGGGTTTTATTCTGCCCTCTGGAGGGAGCAGAGGGCTGATTCAACCCATCTGAATTGGGAACTGCTGATAGAAGGCTTATTGTGTGTTTGATTGGCCCGAGGGCTTAACTGTGAAGAAGTCTTTGATTTTGCTGTGCAAACATGGTTACCCATGCCTTGTATACAAGCAAAACCTCTCCAGTTTAAAATCCTTTATAGGAAAAGCTGCCCATAATCTCCCATTGTTCATAGCTGCTCGAAGAGCTGTCAGTTTGCTCAGGGGGCAGCACCACTGCAGGCCATCTTATAGTATACTACTGAACACTCTTACTTAGATCTTTAAGTGACTTGACTCTCCCCTACTCCTTCGCATCTACTAAGGATCTGGTGTAATGGATAAATGCTTCCCTGTCATCTGTTTCTGGCCTGGGGGATATGGGCATCCTAAGGCAGTGTCTCTGTCTCTGTCTCATGTTCACTGACAACCATTTAATTTTAGAACAAGCAATGTGTGAGAGATGTAGATACACAATCTCACTGGATGCAGAGATCTCACATACACACATGAAAAATGCAAACCAGTTGTCAGCATTATACCCAAAACACTCACTACTAACACTAAGGAACAAACGCATAGACTCGCTTATGCTGAGATACTCGCATGTAATCTACCTAAACCTCCAAGACATCCTAAAAGCACCTGTCACTGCCCCCTCACATACTTAAAAAAAAAAAAAAAAAAAAAAACTCACAACACACAATTCTAATCTGAAAATTGCAGTAGCCCAGCTTCCAATTCCATAAGGCAAAGCACCACACACCCAAACATTCTACATTCTAGTTGTGGTGATTCCATGCTTAGACATACTGATGTTCCCCTTACCAGGCTAAACAAGGAAATCACCACAGTGAGCTGCTTTACTGGAGCCAAGATTCACCAGATCACACATGCACTTAAGCCTTTAAGCCACAAGTACCAGTATGACACTGTCATAGTCCATGTGGGAGTAAATGACCTAAGACCTACCCCACTGGACTACATGAAGAGAGAGAGAGATAATGGAGCTCTCAGAATGTGTCCCAGGCAGTTATGAATCTTGCCTTGAGTAGCATCCTGTCTTCGCTGTTGATACTACAGTACCAGCAAAAAAAGATAGACTTCAAGAGTTGGCTTAGTTTTTGGTGAAACAAGGAGATCCAATATCTATCAGCCTGAGGAGGCATGATCAACAAACCATGATGCTTTGCCAGAGGTGGTTTGCACTTGTCACCACTTGCCTTCTAGATACTGGCAAAAACTTTCTCCATAGTGCCTTTTTCAGGCTGTGTCAAGTTGTTAAGACCTACAATATAAAACAACTCTCACAAATGCCTAAAGGTACGGCTGCTCAATGCTAGGAGTTTAACTTTAAAAAAAAAAAAAAAACACCCCCTGGAAGCAGTCCTCACCTTTGGAGAATGCAGACATAAGTGCAGTTACGGAAACATGGTTCAGAACCTTGGAAAACACCCTAGTTGTCAAAGGCTTCAATGCTTTTCATACATTTTGATCCCCCTCAGCTCAGTATAAAACAAAAGGAGGAAGTGTCTCAATATTTTATAAAGGACACGTACACTGCTAGACTGGTCCAGCAACATGACTCACTTGAGATGCTTCATGTCCAACTAACCAAGGGTACATCCCCCTAGCATATCCTTGCTAGCTACAGATCCCTTAACACGAGTCTGGAAAACCATGCCTAATACGTAAATGTACTGGAATCTCTTAACATTCAGCCTAACACCATACACAAGGATGACTTCAACTACCCCACCATAAACTGTGAGATTTGTACAGCCCATAATTCATTTGCTCGGATGTTTTTGAACTTCAACACAAACACCCTGGAGCAGGTAGTTATCTCCCCAAATAGAGGTATAAATATCCTACACTTAGTACTCATATACATGGGAGGATGCTGCTCTCTCCCATGCATTAACTCCTCCCTGGTAAGATCTGACCACAAAATGATACCCTTTACTATTAAAACTAACCTAGACACCCCATCAAACTCCAAACCTGTTAAGATCTTTGCCAAGGCCAATTACCTCAAACTAGGTGACAGCTTATTAAACTTCCGAGCCGCTCTGACCCTGAATGGCACTGAGGCCTACTGTGAACTGTACACAGAAGCACTGCTCAACCACATTCCTAGCTGTGTAGAGGCGACTGTACCTGTCAGTCAAACCTGTGGTAACTGACAAAAATAAACCACCCTGGTGGACCTTTAGCATAAACAGGCTATTCAACAAAAGGGAAAAAAAATCCTCCCCAAAGCCAAGCAAAACTGTGCAAAAAAATAAAACCTGCTTAATAGTCTAAACAAGCAAATTGGAGCGCAGATCACATCTGCCAAAGCAAACTGCGAGGAAAGATACCATCCCAGGTAAAAGATAACCATAAGAAGTTTATAAATTGTATCTTCAGGGAAGATGCTCAGCAGTTTGCCAAGTTAATCATAAATAGCAACACCCAGCCTGAAACTATAGTCAACCTGCTGGCCAACAAGTTCAGTTTAAACTTGACCCCATTTCCTACCACACCCAAAGAAATACCTGCAACTATCCCCCTACTAGTCATTACAAGGGAACAGGTCCTTACTGAGCTTATAAACTCAAAAACAACCACATCCAACAAAACAATGAAGCAATGGAGAAATCAATCCCAATTAATTATTTATTAAAACAAATGCATATAAAATAAAAACATGAATGTATTAAGTACTTTGTTTTCGTTTAGACAACTTCATCAGATGTAGGCAATTACAAATCAATTCATTTAACTACTATGAATTAATGACGTCATAAGTTTAATTATCCAATAGTTAATTTAAAACCATTTGATATGTAAAATATAAGAATGACATAATGTATACTTTATTTAATAAGAAAATAATGATGAATATATATTTAAAAATGTGATAAATATGCATTTAAAAATATATATGCATTTAAAAATTTTTACTTAAACTGCTTGTGTGATGATGGAAAAAGATAAAAAATAGTAGAAATAAATAAAAGAAATAAAACGTATGTGGCATGGCTATGCAAAGCATGAATGTATTTATATAAACCTATACTTAAAATGTAGTTAAACACAAATCAATTCATCCCTGCTGTTAAACACTTCACTTGTATGTGGCATAGGCAAATGTTCTAAGCTTCTATAGCTTTGCTGCCCTTAATTTTAAAAGTGGTGCCAAGGACACATGGTCATTTAACCCTGGCCTTTTATTGGCTTCTAAGGTCAGTTGCCATCACAGTTCCCTATATTCTATTGATTCTTCCCACATACCACCTCTTTTTTCTTAATAAATTTTTTTATAACCTAAAACTTGCATCATGACATTTCAAAGTGTGTTTGTATAGAGCATTATTGTCCTCCTTAGTCTGTATGTCATAAGTGTGCTCATGTATCCTTTTCTTAAGGTTTTGTTCAGTTTTTCCAATATAGATAGCCTGACACACTTGACACAAAGCTACATATACTAACCCACTAGATTTACAACTGTGATAACTTTTACTTTTTAAGGTTTTATTTCTACATTCCAACACAATAATTTCTTTGTTTACTATATATTCACACTGCAAGCATCTACCACATTTAAATGTTCATAATCTCCTTTTATTATTATCTTCTTTAACTTTATTTCTTTGTAAATGATCTTTCAGATTCATTCCATGTTTGTACACCACCTTAATCTTTTCTTTGCTGACCATCATTAGATCCATAAATGTGAGGAATTTACTCTATTCCTTATTAAAAATGTTCCTCACTGTTCTCGAACTGTCATTATATTCGAGTATTAGGGCCTTATCAAAGCTATCTATCTTGTCACCATCTTTTGGTAAATTTACATAATTTTCCTGGCCCAGAATAGGTTTATATCTTCCACTTCTTTCCTTAAGGACATCTGCTTCAGTTTTCATCAGTAGACTGTCAGGATACCCTCTTTCCTTTAACATCTGTTTAACATAGCCTATCTCATTTAAAACGTCATAGTCTTTAGAAGTCATAAGGTTAGATCTAATAAACTGGCCTTTTACAATGTTTTGTTTATAATGGAAAGGATGGGCACTGTTATAATGTAAAAGTGAGTTAACATATGTGTTTTTCCTATAAACCTTAGAATAGAATATTCCATCTTCCTTACAAATTTCAATATCAAAGTATTGTAATTTATATGGGGAATAGTGTGTAAATCTTAAAAAAAATTGGTGCTTGTATTTAAAAATCCAATAAAAGCATGCATTTTTGTTCCGACACAGTCCACAAAGTACATGTATCGTCCAAAAATCTTTTGTACAAACACCAACAGTGTTTGTACATAGATCCCAAAACACATTTTTCCTCCCATTTGGCTAGGACTAAGTTTGCATATGTAGGTGCACAAAACGCCCCATCCTTACTGAGCTTGCTAAAGCCAAAAACACAGCCTTCATGGATCCCAACAACATTCCAGGAAGGATGCTTCTTACACAGCTTAAAACAGAATCAATCAGGGCCAGTAAAAGCCCTCTTTAACCACAGCTTCTGGGTGGGCTTTGTTCCAAATGAGTGGAGGACTGCAGCAGTCATCCGTCTGCACAAACAAGCCCCCTCAACTGGACACGAGCTTGACCAGTGACATCTTCAAGACCATGGTGAGAATTATCATCGACCTGATCCTTAATGACATGGGAAATCTCCAAACATTAGACCAGACCCATTTTGGCTTTGTCAAAAAAATGTCTTGCCTGCTGAATCTGGTGGACTTCTTTGAGGAAGTCACCAGGGCCATGGATGGAGGGTAAAAACGGTACACACCACTTATCCAAACCTGGCCAAAACATTTGATACAGTTCTCCACCTGGGGATCATAGATAAACTTACTGAGTTAGGCATAAACCTCTACATCATCAGATGGTTAGCAAACTGGCTGATCAAATGCATGTTGCCTGCTTAGTTGAATCCACCTCTAATAAGAAACCTGTTATGGTGGTGTCCCATAGGGCCCATTGTTAGAACCCCTCCTGTTTAGTATATACTTTGAAGCGAAGGCCATAGTGAGGGCCTCTGGTTTACAGAGTTCGATGATGACTGTAAGCTGGGAGAAATCATTGAATCCCCAGATGTCGTAAACAGTGCCACAACTTATAAGAAAAGGCATGGCATCTGATAAAAAGGAGATCATATTGTCATTATACTCGGCCCTTATCAGGCACATAATGGAGTACTAACCAGGCTCTTACACCAATTCCAACGACCCCAGAGGTTTCTCGGTTAAAAAAAAAAAAGCATAAGAGATATCTTGCACAGACCGACTGAAGGCCCTATCCCTTTACTCTATTTCATATGGACTTGTGCCAAAACCATGGTCTGAGACTAAATGCTAAAAACTGCATAATCGTACCATTGGGTAAGTCAAATATCCCTACGAGTTATAATATTGATAGCACACCCCTAAAAGTAGACCCAGTGGTGAAGGGACCTAGGAGTACAGATAAATAGTAACCTAAAATTGACTACCAGGTAGCTGCGGTGGTGAGGAGGTTCTTCTGTGTGGTGCAACTTATAAGAAAAGGCATGGCATCAAATTAAAAGGAAGTCATAGTGTCATTATACTCAAGCCCATAATAAAGTAATAACCAGACTCTTACTCCAATTGCAACAGCCACAAATGGTTCTCATTAAAAGAAATACAAAGTGTAAGATACGTGTCTTGCGCAGACTGACCGAAGGCCCTATCCCTTTACTCCATTTCATATAATTTATTGAGAGGTAAATTATGCCTGACCTATAAGGCATTCTCTGATCCAGCCCTGATTAATATGTCCCATATTCTCAAGACAATCTATACGTGGGTTGCACGTTCCATGGACCTGAACCTTATTTATGACTATTAACAGAAATTTCTGGAGAGACAGATTGTATCCCAAAGGCTACCACATCTATGGAATAAACTTCCCATCTTTGTAAAACAAAGCCTGTCTCACTGTCTTCAAAAAAATTTGGATAAATGGATGGGGAAAGTACATTTGTGTTCACTTACCAAAAATGTAGATGTTAGAGTGTATTCACTGTTGCAGTCATTACATTTGGGTTATCTGCTTGCAGGTAGCCCTCAGTCAGCCTGATTGACAAAGTCTTGGGTCCTCCGTCAGTTGCTGTCCCTTCTTCCATGACGTCAGGGGTATAAAACATGCAGCCGATGCCATTACATCAGTTTTTCTTGCCCCAGATGTCAGGTGCCCCCTAATGGGAAGCAATTAAACCTAAAAGCACAAAGATATAACTCCAACGAAAAAGCAAATACACCAAAAAGGCTTTTAAGCATAGTTAAGGAAAGTAGAGGTATAGCCAAAAGAAGTTAGGGGGCTGGAGGGAGGGTAACCAGGACTGCAACAGTGAATACACTCGAACATCTACATTTATGGTAAGTGTACACAACTTTACTATGTTCTTCATGTTTCACTGTTACAGTCATTACATTTGGGTAGATTCTCAAAGCTATGGTTGGGAGGAGGAATTTAGATAGCATTAGGGCCAGCTGTAAGGCCCTGCAAGACTGCAGTGGCAGTCAGCTCTGGATATAGAGAAAATTGGCAAATTATAATGCTTAAATTAACCACAAAAAGGAGCGAAATGGCTTTGCAGTAAAAAATCCAGTTCCAATATACAATGGAAGAAGTTCATTGGTGCACATGACATAGTTAATTGACTTAAACTCTAGTTCATTTACATATATACAGAAATCCTTCTGATATACTTCTAAAATACATTTAAAAAAGCTAAGATAGTTTATTCATCATAATACAGAAGGACATAGTATAAATACACATCTATGACCTAAAACAAATGTAAAATGAGATAGTGAAATGTTATAAAAAGTTATAAAACATCCATAGTGTAGCATGAAGAGGAAAAAAGGGGTAAAAAAGGGGTAAAACACGATTGATTCAAGTGTAACTATATAAAAATGCTCCATAAAAGTCTATATAAGTCTATATGTGCAACAGGGTTCAGATACATGATAGTACATGAATTAAAAAGTAGTGCAGGTAGGTATGTGTATAAAAAGGGGGGGGGGGAGGCAACTAAGTGTGTAAACTAAAAACATTGTTGTATATTTAAATGCTTTGTTTTTAATGGCAGTTGTTGAAGTTTTGAAAAAGCCATTTGGTGAAAGCGCTTAACTCTAGCTAGCTATTAAAGTTCTCGTTTGGATTATACTTTTGTGCGATTCTTTTTGGGTTGAAGAACCAGCTACACTTGCTTTACTTTGCAGCATACTACTTTTATGAGCTGAAAAAGCTGTTTTACTTTGGAAATAGAGGTTTGCTGTTTTTGTTTTTGTTATTTTACATTGGGAACTGGATTTTTTACTGCAAAGCCATTTCGCTCCTTTTTGTGGTTAATTTATTTATGATACACTGTCGTCTGAATTAGGAGCGTTTACCTTTTACTGCAAGCAACTTGTTGCCTGGTTTTATTAAATTATAATGCTTGGTGAAAATATGTACAGAACTCCAGGTAGCAGCTTCTAGGATGTCCCTGGTAGAGACGCCTCTGAGGCTGTAGAGGTAGATGCAGCCCTGGTGGAGTGAGGTCTGATCCCCTGGGGGATAGGTTTTCCATGTTGCTTATAGCAGAAATGAATGCAATGGCTTATCCATTTAGAAATGGTTTGCTTTGAAATAGCCTTCCCCTCTTCCCCTGCAGCAAATGTTACCAGCTGTTGTTCAGATTTTCTTTGAGGTTTAGTCCTGTCCAAGTAGAATCTAAGTTGCTGTGCACATCTGAGGAATGCAGTATCTGTTCCCCTTTATTCTCTGGATTGGGAAAGAAGGTTGGCAAATTAATGGACTGATTAAGAGCCACACTGGATGCCACCTTGGGTATGAAGGATGGATTGGTTCTAAGGGACACCCTGTCCGCATGAAAGATGATGAAAGGCTCCACTGCCGTAAGGGCTTGTAATTCAGATACCCTTCTAGCTGAAGTGATTGATAAAAGGAAAGCTGTTTTTCAAGAAAGAAATTTTAAGTCTGCAGTAGCAGCTGGCTCGAAAGGAGGTAGTAAGTTTCTCCAAGACAAAGTTAAGGTCCCAGGCTGTGGTTGGAGCTCTCCTGGGTAGTCTCAAATTTTTGGCCCCTCTGAGGAACCGCTTGAGCAGTGGATGAGAGAAGAGTGGAGGTTCTGTGTTATGAGCTGAAATGGCTGAGGCATGGATTTTTAATGGAGGAAAAAGACAGGCCCTTGTGAAGCATCTCAGTTAAGTACTGTAAAATCTGAGGTGAATTGGGCGCTGCTGTGCTCATCCCTTGAGATTGGTTCCAGGCACAGAATCTTTTCCATTTTTCATCATAAGATTTTCTAGTACTAGGCCTCCTTGCCTCTAAAATTATATCCATCACAGGTTTGCTGAGGGATGGTAAAGGAGAGATTAAGTAATTAGCCAGGCTGCAAGGTTCAATATTGGAAGCTGAGGGTGCAGAATCTGGTTCTCCTGCTGAGACAGCAGGGAAGGAGTCTGAGGCATGTGCCATGGGGATAACCGTGACACTGCGCAGGAGGGGGTACCAGTGCTGGCGTGGCCAGTCTAGAGCAATCAAAATCATCCTTGGTTTGTCCTGTTTGATTTTTAGTAGTACTTTGGAGAGCAGAGGCAGAGGGGGGAAGGCATAGACTGTTTTTTCCAGCTGAAGGACAGAGTATCCACTTTCCAGGCTTGTTTGTGGGGAGTCCTTGTGCAAAATGTGTCCAATTGGTAGTTCTGGGGAGAGGCAAACTGGTCTATATCTGAGCTCCCCGATTTGCTTGTCAACATGCTGAAAATCCTTGGTTTCAGTTTCCACTCATGTGGGTCCATGAGTTTTCTGCTTAGTCCGTCTGCCAGTGTATTTAATTTTCCTGGCAGGAATTGAGCTTGTAGGTGCACTTGGTAGCTCAAGGCTGTGTTCCACAATGCCATGGCTAGTCTGCAGAGGGGATAAGAATGTGTACCCCTCTCTGCTTGTTTATGTACCACAGAACAGTGGTGTTGTCCATCTTTACCATTAGTTGTTCTGGAAAAATGTGGTCCTTGAAGGCTGTCAGAGCATTCTGTACAGCTAACATTTCTTTTTGATTGATATGCAGGTCCATTTGCCCTGAATGCACTTCCCTACCAGGTGAGCCCCCCATGCATAGTCTGATGCATCTGTTGTTGAGGTTTGAGCGGCAGGGGGTGGTGTGAAGGGTAGTCCCTTGTTTTGGTGGCAGGCCTCTGCCCACCAAAGGAACTCTAGGTGTAGGCAAGGTATGATAGGAATCATTGTTTCTAGGTCTTGAGAATGTTAACACCATAGGCTTTTTAGATACCACTGTAGTTTCCTCATATGCAGTCTTGCATATGGAATTAGAAGAATGCAGGAGGCCGTGAACCCCAAGGCTTGCAGTATTTGCCTTGCAGATAGCAGGGTTTTTGTGGCCACTTGTTTGATGTAGGTTGTCATATGAATTTGCTTTTCTGGTGTGAGGTAAGCCATCCGGGAAGTTGTATTCAAGCTTGCTCCCAGGAATATAATTTGTTGACAGGGTGCCAGGTGTGATTTCTTTTCATTTATGGTGTACCCCAGACAAATTAGAACCCTTTTTACAAAGGCCAGATGATTCAAAAGTATGTCAATTAGACAGTCGTCCAGGTATGGGTATATTTGAATATTTCTTTGCCTACAAAATGCAATAACTGGAGCTAGGCACTTTGTGAATACCCTGGGCGCAGTAGATAAGCCAAAGGGCAGTGCAGAGAACTGATACTGCGTGTAGCCTGCTTTGAAGCGTAGGTATCTTCTGCAAGATTCCCTGATTGGGATGTGCAAGTATGCTTCTTTTAAATCTAGTGTTGCCAACCAGGCATCTTTGCCTAGCATAGGAAGTAATTGGTGAAGTCAGCATCTTGAATTTTGGAATCTCCAAAAAGGTGTTTAGAGTAGACCAGTCCAGGATAGGATGCCATGAATTGTTTTTTCTGGGTACCAGGAAAAGTCTCGAGTAGAAACCTTGTCCATTTTCCCCTTCTGGTACCTGTTAAATAGCCCCCATGCTTAAGAGAGAAAGTACTCGTTTTTAAGGGTAGGTCCAGCCACCCACTTGGTTTTGGCAATGTGTGGAAGTGAAATCTGTATCCCCGGGACACTATATTTAAAACCCATTTGTCCTGGGTAATGAGTTCCCAATTCTTTGCATGAAGAGCAGTCTCTCCCCCCCCCCCCCCCCCCAAAGGGGCAGTCAGTTGATAAGTGCTTGGAAATTTTAAAAGGAAGTCATTGAGACAGTTTACCTTAAGGGGGAGTCTTATTATTCCCAGACTTGGAAGTGGAGGCCCCCCACTGCTTAGTTCTGTGAGTCCCCTGGGACTGAAACCTGGGTTTGGCTTGAAAAGACCTGGAAGGGGCTGGAAAGGACCAATTCTTAGAGGACCAGTGCCTACTAAATCTAGGAGGCTGAACTTGTAAAAAATCTTTAACAGTTTGCATAGATTTAGCTTTATCTTCCATCTTTTTAAGAACTTCCTCAGCCTTGTTGCCAAACAGGCAGTCCTGATTTAAAAGGCATCCAACAATTTAGCTTTAACATGATCAGGCAAAGATTGCTCCTTAAGCCAAGCATGCCTTCTGAGCACAGACCCAGTAACAGCAGCCCTGCAAGAGGCCTCTAATGAATCAAAGCCACATTGCAAACTATGTTTTCCAACTTGTTCGGCAGAATGCATTAAATCCTGTAATTCTTTTATTTTCCACACAGTCAGGAATCAACATCATTTTCTATTTAAGCAGTCCAGTAACATGTTGCTGATATTTTAACATATGAAACTGGCAGTTTAAAGCCCTAATGGTCAAGGTTGCCGAAGTGTAAACTTTTTTACCCCATCTATCCAGCGCCCTGGAGTCTCTATCAGAAGGGGTAGGATTTTTAGCGGTAGAAGCCTTAATGCCCTTGGGCACCTGTGAAATAGTCACTGGATCTGCAACAGGATTTTTGAAAAGGAACTCGTGGACCCTGTAGTATCTGGCAGGTTTTCTGGGAGCAGGAGGCTGGGAATCAGGGGCCAAACTAGATTCAGAGAAAGCATCATCAACAATGTCTAGTACAGGAGGAATAGCTGAAGGCCTATGCTGAGGTAGGAGAAGGAAATCCCTAAGCCTCTTTTTTGAATCAGAAAAATCCTGGCTTTCCCAGTGGAAATGCTCCCTTAGAATATGTAAGGTTTCCCCAAAAGAAAAATTCTCAGGAGGGGAAGTAGAGGGAATAGAGTCCTCTGCATCAGAATCCTCATAAGTAGGTAAGGGCAAATCCAGATCATCAGAAGAGTCAGAAAAAACAGAACCCTGATCAGAAGATTCATAATCAACTTCATTCCTAGGCCTCTTAGAATGAAGGGGGGTTGGCTACCCCTGATTAGAGTTATTAGATCTTCAGCCATTCTTATTTGTTTTTTAGGCCTAGAGGCCTGAGCATGTGGCCTGGGGATTGTTTTTTTAGACATGGATCGAGATTTAGGCTTAAGTAAAGAAGTAGGCGTCAGTTTAATATGCAAGTCCGTAGGCCTGAATACACCCTCAGAAGCCAGTGCCTGCACAGCAGCTCCAGACCCATCCAAGGTAGAGACATCCGCGGGTTCCATAGTTGAAGCATCTCACGGCATACCAGACTCCGAATGGGTCTCAGTAGAGGCCTGTGAATCGGAAGTAGCTGGTATCAGGGGCTGCGAAAGCGCCTCACTGAGTGCCAGTGAACTGGCGACTGGCTTAGAAGCGTTGGCAGTTTTGGACCTCGGTGGCCTGTTTCTGTCTTTATCTTTGCGTTTTTTCAGAATCCCGGTAGTCGGATGGCTAACCGATGACATTTCTGGATAATTAAACCAAGAACCAAAATATTTAGAGGTGAAAATATACCGACGATGGATAGTGCGCTGATTAAATAAAGCACAAAACCGACAGCAAGGTACATCGTGGTCCAGGCCTAGGCAAGGAATACAGTACGAATGAAAATCTTTGAGGTATTTGCTTTCCACAAGTAATGCAATTATTAACTTTTACTGACATCAGTAAGGAGCAATAAGAAGTTTCCCCAATGGGGTACCTAGCTTTAGTTGAAGACTTAGGTTCTGAAATTCAAAAACGAAAATTTCAGGAGTCAGCCGACCGGCACTTGCAAACTGCTTCTGCTTCGGGCACCACATGGCAAGAAAGACTGGTGTAATGGCGTCTGCTACATGTTTTATACCCCTGACGACCGGACGTCCTGGAAGAAGGGACAGCAACTGGAGCAGGATCCAATACTTTGTTAATCAGGCCGACTTAGGGCTACCTGCAAGCAGATAACCCAAATGTAATGACTGCAACAGAGAAACACAAAGAACATCCATAAATTCACTCCCAGGGTACTGCCCACTTCCCTTATGGACTGAGGTGGTAAGTAAAATAACTTGGGGCTCCAGCACCCAAAGACCCGATACCCTGATACTACCCCATCCTATTATCTAGCAAATTAAGATTTTACACGGTCATATCCTGGGTATTATTGGCTAAACTTGTAAAAGCTCTTGCGCTATTAGCTTAATAAACACCTATGATTGCTGACAAGAAATAGGAAGAATTTTCAAGGCCGCCTCCTGTTGTTGTTAAAGACCCAATACATATTTCAAAGGAAAAGCAATCATTTGGATTGTATTTACAGAAAGATGGTATTAAGCTAGGTAGTTTAGAGAAAGTTCTGGAAATACTGAATGATTTGGGAGAAATAATGTGCTTCACAAAAAATAAAGTTGAGTACAAATAACTCTAGGGGAGCACCTTTTAGAGACTGGTTTTAGATCCCTGTTCATTGACGAATTATTTGTAGCTTTGAAGCTGCATGTTAGTCTTTTGATTTGAAAGTATTTCTTTGCTTGGACCAAGTAATAAGTCAATCTTTCACTATTACCAAAGTATGTGCCCAATATTTTTTGACTTGCTTCTCTTGCCTGCCAACTTTAAAGCCACTGCTGATTGTGCACAACCCATTTATTCCCTTACCTGGAAATTAAATCCAGGATCAGGGTGAAAGCTATCTAGAAGGGATCATCATTCAGGCAGCCATGAAAGTGCTTTTGTGCTTTGCCAGCATCCTACCAATGAGGTTGTTTGTAATGGCCTAACATATCGTCCCTGGGATAGGGAAATGACAAGTGATCTTTGCCACCATAGAGGCCAGCAATGCCTCCCCTTGTAAGTGCATACATCTACACACCTCTGTTGGAGCTTAAAACCATGTGTTTGGTTGGTGAGTTTAGTGCTCACCCCCTGAAAGAATTGATAAAATTGTGGTATGCTGGAATTAACTGGAAACAACTGAAATGAGACTGGAATGCAAGTCATTTTCTGTTACTTACCCAAACTTGTGCTGAACAGGTGCTAGTCTCTCCTTTATGGGCCAAGTCTTGTACTTTTCAGAATGAATTCTGCAAACACTGTAGTGCAGTTATTAAGGCTGTATTGGATGTTCACAATATCCGAATACTGTCTTAACAGTGTTGCTAAACAATAAAAGTCTGTAGAAATGCTGGTTAGTAATATATCCAAAGTTTCTGCATGTGTATTCTGGTTCTGTTGAATAATATAAGCTGAAACTGTCTTTATTTGACCTGTCTTCTGTACTCAGGCTTGAGTGTCTATTGTAGAGACCCTTTTACATACAGTCCAAAAGCTAACTTCTTTTCTGAAATCCTGAATGTTTAATCTTTTCTGTATGTCAGTCCAAACTGACGGACTCTGTGAAGTATGTCCTAATAATACCAAAACACTGTAATGCTTTTCATGCATCTTTAGTCTTGGTTTCCAAGCCTTGTCTTGCATGGGGCGATTTGTGCACCTACATACATATGCCAACGTAGTCCTCTTTATCTACCATTCCATTGCTAGCTACATCTTTCCCTTGAGAAAGGAAAATTCTGTATTTCTCTAAAATTGAATGCATACATGTCTGACTCTGTATTTTCAGGCCTATTATTCTACCTTAATGTACTGTAGTGAATTTACTAAGAATGGCCTCACTCTCCCCACCCCCATGCAGCATTTTTGCTTCACTGCTGCTTCCCCTGGGCTGTAGCAGTGGGCATATGGCTTCATCTTGACGTCTCACTCCAGTTCTGCCAGGATGGGCACATCTTTCCTCTCCTGATACAACCATCAGATGTTCAGGCTGCTAATTAAACTTTGATTGCGTAGGCCATACTCGGCTTTGTCACTTGAACTGGCTTATGTGGTCCATATTGTTGACTGAAGATCTTAAGACATGGTATTGAGTGCTACTTGGACATTTATTACTTAGTGTATAATTAGTGAGTATAATCTCACTTGGGGCTGTGCCTTTTCCAATTGAAATCCAAGGCAGTGTTTACATTGACCAAGTTGAATTAGGTTAGCACACCAGGAGACTGCCTGCTGTGCTGTAAAGGTGGATCCTTGAGCTCAAACTATGCCAGATTCAGTCCTGTACTCTACACAATGTGCGGCATAGTTAACTTCAAGTTTAATACATCTCAGGTTTGCTTTGAGTGTACTTTAGGCTGATATTGCAGCTAGCTTCGCATATTAGAGCAGCAAAGTCAGTGATACATTAAACATAAAGGTGGAAATTCTGCTTAGGACACAATTTCACGTAGTGATGTGACTGATGACACTGTTTGATCACACTACTTGTACATGGTGAGAATATAGTACCATCACCTTAGCAAGTAGAGAATAGATTAAATAGGAAGGAAGCAAGCAAATTCTGACAGAAGATTAAGGCTGCTTGCCCCACCTAATCTACTGTTACCCTACATTTTAGATAAATAATAGATCTTTTTTTAACATCATTATATTAAATTATCTGTTAAATACATGTTTGTCTGTCTTATGTAAAGCCTTGTTCCCAGTTGCATAACATAAAATGCTCTGTTCCTACCTTCCCTTAAACCTCACTCCTCCTCTAAATGTTATTCTGCATGATTTGTTCCCATAATTTTCATTTATTTCTATGTAATTTGCTCCTTCCTTTATCTAAAGATCTCACTTATAGTGCTTTTATTTCTGTTGCAGTATTCAGTACTTCCAATACAGTTGCTTTCAACTTTGGTTTCATTTTTTAGTAATTGCTTTTTTGGCCACCCCTAGAATTAAACTTAACAAGGCCTTACTACATCTAGGGAATTCAGATCCTGCTTCCCTGCGTCCCAGCTCAAAAGAATAATTTCCTTAGTTACACCCATTTGCTCACCCAATATTTCTGATGGAGTACTCTGTAGGGAATTTTTTTAAATCTGCCAACTCATTACACTCACAAAACATATGATGTTAAGTTGTCAATCTCGCCTTCATTCTTGCTGGATGGGTTCGGAGCCGATCCTCGGCTCCGCCAATACTAAAGCTCGAGAGCTAATTCCACCGGCTCGAGGCTCCCCTATATCCCACAATGCTAGGCGGTAACTACTTCGATCTCATTTGCCGCTTAGCTGCGAGGTGCTTTCTTCTACCAGCTCTGGCAGGTTAGTGAGTTTTTCTACTTAGAAAATTCAAATATCTACCCCTATCATTTTTATTTACTCAAGTTTATAATACAGGGTATCCTTTTAGTTTAAATCGGGTCTTCCCTCGTTTTATTCCCCTTTTATTCCCTTTTTAAGTTCTAGGCCTTTGGCCCACTTCCCTTTTTCCCTTTGTCATACAGTGTGATTGGGTTTCTTTTTTGGTTAAAGGGTGTGTCTGTGTTTTGTGTCTGTGTATTTTTTGTATACAGTCACTTCTTCTGGGATGTCTAAAGACTCCAAGGTCTCAGGCTTCAAGAAGTGTGACTCGTGCTGTCAGAAAATGCCTCTGACAGATGGTCACACTTCTTGTGTATATTGCCTGGGACCTTTGCACCTGCAGGACTCCTGTGCTGTTTGCCATGCATTCAGTCCGAGAGTCCTGCAGGAACACAAAAAATAAACTTTTTCTTCGAGGCTTATTAAAGCCTGAAGGCCCCCCCCGACCCAGTCTGCATCGCGGAAGCCTTCAAAGACTTCCAGGCCGTCGGCTCCAGCTTCAGAGCCGTCCCCTGGGAGCATTAAGACTGCTTCGACATCGGCTCCAGCTGGAGTCGATGTTTCGAAGACTCAAACCGTTACCTTGGCTCCGGCCGGAGCCGAGGGTGCTAAGACTCAGTCGGCTCCGATAGTTTTATCGGAGCCACCTTCTAAGAAGAGGTCGAGGTCCCCTTCCATCGGCTCCATCCACTCGGCCCCGGGATACCCTCTTCTGTCGGAGCGGAGCCATAGGTCCCATTCCTCTCGGTCCTCCAGGCTGTCCGACCATGACTTACAAAGGGTGGTGAGTAGACTTCTCAAGTCCGAGGCACTGGCCCAAATACTGCATAACCCTACTCAACAGTCAGTGGCTATTCCCATCCCTGCTTCTGTTCCTCCTCCGACTCCTTTGAGTTTGGAGCCGGGGCTCATCGGAGCCGTGGCTGTCGGTGCGTCGGAGCCGATATCCTCCCTTTCGGCTCCGTCGTCTGCTCCGATTTCTTCTTTGGAGGGATCTCGGCGCCGGGCTTCCCTCGTCGGCTCTGAGGGGGCGAGTGGCATCGGACCCTTGTCCGACCCCATTCTCCCTCTCAGAGCGTCGGTGCTGGTGAGTTCGGCTCCGACATCGGCCTCGGAGCCATCCCTGTTGGTGCCGGGGGGCGGGGTCCTTGTCTCCTCGGAGCGGGGACCTTCGGCCCTGGTTGATTGGGGCGCCTTCGAGGTCATGCGGAGCGTACTAGACCCCATGTCTACCCCACGGGCGGCTCCATCAGCTCCGCCCTCTTCAGTGCCTGCGGTGGTTTCTACCCACCCCCTCGTACCAGGCCGTAGGGAGCCAGCCCCTCAGGTTTCCCCATTGGGAAAATCCTCTTCTTCCGAGGCTTCTCCTGATCCGGCAGGGGAACCCCCTTGGAAGAGACAGTGCAAGAGGAAGCACATTGAATCCCCTGAGTCTACCACCTCGGACACCGACTTGGAGGAATCTGAAGGTTCCCCTCAGTCCCCCTCTGAGGATGTCTTTTTTGCTGACATCCTTGAAATCCTTAAACAGTTGGGGAACTGGCCCGCCCTTAACCCTTCAGAGGACGAGTCGGTCTACCTTGAGGCGTTTGGCTCTCGCCCTTCCACCTCCTGGGTGTCTCCTCCCTTTCACCCCCTCATGGAAGTGGTGGCAAGGAAGGCTTGGACGGCCCCTGATTCAGTGGAACCTACCCCAAGGAGGCCGTCAAAATTTATTACAGCCCCGAAAGAGAAACCGTTCTTATCTAAAGGTGTCTCTGTTGATGCCATGGTGGTGGCCGCAGCCACTAAGAAGGAATTAGCCGATCCTTCGGTACCTGTCCATCCTCCTAATAAGGAGTCTAGGACCATGGACAGGTAAGGTAAGCGGATGTTTTCCTCAGCGACCTTTGCCATGTGGTCGCTGAACTACTTGTGTCACTTCACCCGTCTTCAGAGGGATTTACTCAAAGATATGGGTGATGCTATGCAGGATCCAATGGCTGAGGGGTTCCAAGACAAAATGAACTCCCAGTTGGCAACCCTGAATTCGATTGTCAACTCCTCCATGCGGCTCATCTCATATGCGGCCGATGGGGCGAGTAGGGCTGCAGGTGTAACTTTACGACGCCACGCCTGGATGCGGCTTTGCAATTTTGCGGACCCTTTCAAGGAGTCCTTCACCAATTCACCCTTTGTTGGCTCAAAGTTGTTTGGACCTCAGGTGAAGGATACATTGACTAGGTGCAAGCAGGAAGGTAAGACTCTCTCTGCTGTGGGAGTCCGTTTTTCTACCCCTTCCAGACCTTATCCCAAAGGTCAGAGGGGGGGGGGGATGTGGTTCCGCAAACCACAAGGTGTCTCATCTGACGCACAAAGTCGATTCCCCTCTAGAGGCAGAGGGGGGAACAACAATAGATGCCGCCCTAGGGGCAGAGGTGGTCCGCAAAACCAAGGTAGCAGAGAGACATTCTCTGATAAACCCTTTCAGCATCCCTGAGGAGCTGCCCAACTGTCCACCTTCTGAGGCAGTCGGAGGAAGATATCACTGTACCCAGAAGCCTGGCTTTCCCTCACTCAAGACAAATGGGTACAGTCGATTATATCCGAGGGTTACAAAATCCCCTTTATTCACATCCCATCCCAACCCAAAGGATCCCTTCCAGACGTTCCACCCAGTCTAAGGGAACAAGCAGCGTTAGAAATATCAAAGCTGCTGTCAAAAAGAGCTATCCAGCCACTCCCAGCAGACCAGCAAGGATCCGGAATCTACTCCAAATTCTTTTTGGTACCAAAAAAGACAGGGGACTGGAGACCAATACTGGATCTCAGCAAGCTAAACAAGTATGTGAAGAAAACAAAATTCCGGATGGTCACGCTACAGTCCATTCTACCCTTCTTGGGTCAGGACAACTGGATGTGCTCAATAGACCTTCAGGATGCGTACTACCATATCAAAATGCACAGACGCTCCAGGAGGTTTCTTCGCTTCAGGCTGGGAGCCAGTCACTACCAGTTCAGAGCCCTGCCCTTTGGTCTCACTACAGCCCCCAGAGTGTTCACCAAATGTATGGCAGTGGTCGCGGCTCACCTGAGACGTCAAGGATTCCAGGTGTTTCCATATTTAGACGACTGGCTTCTTACCGCCACCACCAGGCGTCAACTTCTTCTATCCAGAGACTTCACCATTCAAACTTGCCAAGCTCTAGGCATTTCAGTAAATTTAGAAAAATCTGCCTTGTCGCCTTGTCAGTCTATTACCTTTATAGGCGCCACCTTAGACACAGTTCATCTTTCTGCCAGACTGACAGAACAAAGAGTATCAGATATCCGCAAACACGTTTACCTTCTGCTTCAATGCAACAAGATCAAAGCCAGGGTAGTCTTGAAGGTATTAGGACTCATGGCGGCTACCATTACACTTCTTCCCCTAGCTCGTTTTCACATGCGGATCCTCCAGTGGATTTTTTTTTCTCAGTGGTCCTTCCAGCAGCTCCCAATGTCTCACATCATTCTGCTTAACCCAATCATGCAAGAATCACCTGTCTTGGTGGATGACATCACCTCAAGTTCTTCAGGGCAGACCCTTCATCCCCCCCCCAATCGCCACGGTGACAACGGACGCCTCCCTGATCGAGTGGGGGGGGCATTATCAGGGCGGGACAGTCCAGGGCACATGGCAATCTTTCTAGTGCCACTTGCACATAAATGTCTTAGAGATGAGAGCAGTGCTTTTAGCGTTGCAAGCCCTTCAGGACTCTCTTCCCACAGGGACTATTGCAATTCAGACGGACAACATGCCCGTAGTGTGGTACATCAACAAACAGGGTGGAACCAAGTCCTATCCCTTATGTCGAGAGGCACTCAGACTTTGGCAGTGGGCGATCTCTTCTCAGCGGTTTCTGATAGCAATGCACATTCCCGGGAAGTCCAACGTGATTGCGGACAAGTTGAGCAGGGCTATTCTCATGCCTCACAAGTGGTCTCTAAAAAAAAAAAAAATCAGTGCTGGAAGAAATCTTTCAAAGATGGGGCTGCCCTTGCGATCTTTTTGCTACTCCCCAAAACAGCAAGTGTCACGATTTCTTCACCCTCTTCCCTCTACCAGGCCAACCCACCAGAGACGCTCTAGTCCATGATTGGCCCCGGGGGCTTCTGTATGCCTTCCCCCTTTTCCACTGATCTCTCAATTAATTCAGAAAGCTATCACCTTGAGAGTCACTATGATCCTCATTGCCCCTTACTGGCCTTGACAGATATGGTTTCCGTTCCTGCATCATTACCTCTTGGAGCAGCTTTGGCATCTGGACCCAGTGCCAGATCTTTTGACCCACCAGTCGGGCCAGCTGCACCACTCCCTCCAATCTCTCAACCTCACAGCGTGGTTTCTCCGATTCCTACCCTAGCCAGGCTTCCTTTAATTTCTCATTCGGTCCATAACATCCTGATAGCCTCTCACAAGTCTTCTACCAGAAGGATTTACAATAGTAAGTGGAAACGTTTTTCCTTCTGGGCAGCATCAAAAAATATAGACCCCTTCACCGCACCTATCCAGTCTATCCTAGACTTCCTGGCAGAGCTCTTTCATTTAGGCTCTTCCTCATCTACCATTAGAGTTCAACTAGCTGCTATATCTAACTTTCATGTAGGTGTCTCGGACTCCAGTATCATGTCCCATAAACTTTGCAAAGCCTTTCTAAGAGGTGTCTTTTTGCTCAAGCCCCCAATCAAAGATCCCCCACCTCAGTGAGACTTGAATTTGGTCCTAGCGTCCTTGATTCTCCCCCCTTCGAACCTGCGGCTTCATGCCCTCTTAAGTTGCTCTCATGGAAAAAGCTTTTTCTAGTAGCCATAACATCAGCTAGAAGGGTATCTGAACTTCATGCTCTTTGCAGTCGTCCCCCTTACTTAGTTTTCCATAAAGACAGGGTGTCCCTCCGGACTAATCCTTCCTTCTTGCCTAAGGTTTCCTCGGAGGCAAATCTAAACCAGACTATCGATCTCCCTGTCTTCTTCCCTGATTATTCCAACAGGTCGGAACAAAAGTTGCATTTTCTAGATGTTCATCGCCAACTTCGATATTATTTAGACAGGACTAAACAGTTCAGGAAATCTGACCCAGCTCTTCCTGTCTTATGCGGAAGGGAAAATGGGCCTTCCAGTTTCTAAAGTGTCCCTTTCAAGATGGCTTACCTCTATAATTACCTTCATCTATGAAATCAGACATCAAAAACTGCCTTCAAGACCTAGAGCTCATTCAACCAGGGCATTAGCTACATCTGTAGCTTTTCAGGACAGGCTACCAATAGATTCCATTTGTGCAGCAGCCACATGGGCTTCACCTCATACCTTTATCTCGCATTACCAATTGGATATGGCCTCCAAAAACCGTGCCAACTTTGGTTCCACTGTTCTCAAGAGTCTGTTCCGATAAGCCTAAGGTGCTAGGGACGCGGTCCCATCCAGCAAGAATGAAGGCGAGATTGACAACTTAACATTGAGAAGTTATGTACCTACCATAACGTTCCATGTTAGTTGTCTTCTTCTCGCCTTCTTTCTTGCGTCCCACCCTCCTTCCCCCCAGCCTGGACAGACCGATAGGAATTTTTGGGATCTTCCATTGGGGCTTCCTTCCCACATGTTCTACCACCTCTATTCTCCCTTTGTTTGTGGTAGCGTACATACAGGTTTATATAGAGGTGGGTTCTTTTTCTCTCTTCTCCATACTATGGAGACTAGAACTGCTTGGCTAGCTATCAAACGAGATCTGAGTAGTTACCGCCTAGCATTGTGGGATATAGGGGAACCTCGAGCCGATGGAATTAGCTCTCGAGCTTTAGTATTGGCCGAGTCGGAGCCGAGGATCGGCTCCGAACCCATCCAGCAAGAAAGAAGGTGAGAAGAAAACTAACATGGAACGTTATGGTAGGTACATAACTTCTCATTCCCAGTTACCTCCTTCTCTATCACACCTCCAACATTTGCCACCTACCTGAGGAAAACTTCCTTGAGAGTCTACTTGAGGTATAAATACCTATGCAAACACTTCTAAGCAGAAATTTTAAATCTTTTAGACCTTGTTGTAAACTTGGGAGTTATAAACAAGTCCTCCTAGTTTTCCCTTGTAAATTGCTTATGCAGTCTCTTCCCAATCTTTTCTAATCTCCTCTGATTGGTTCCTATAGTTATTTTGCAATATTTTGTTTTATTAATTATCAGTTTTTTAACAGCAGCTTCTGTTCTAGATTTAACTAAAAACTCTACCAAAGCAGATCGTTCTCCTTAAGATTCCTGTATCCCTTTCTCTCTGTCTATAATCTATCCATCTGTGGTAGGGAAGGCAGTCTATAACCTGCAGTCCAAATATCTCCTTGGCCTCTTCTCATTCTGTTACCTTTCCTTCTCTGGAAGTCCTTCTATTCACATGTTGCAGTATTCTGTACATGTGGGTTTTCTCCTTTTGCTACCCAAACCTCCATCCATTATGCAAATAATTTCAGTCACTGTATGGTGTGTGGGATGTCTGACATGGCTAGCAGAGCGTGGAGCATAAAAGTGGCATCTGTATGCACCAGACCTCAGAACTTCTCAGCCACCAGTTGAATGTCAGGTGTTCCTGCCTTCCCAGCCTTCTGATTCTAGAGAAATCAGGTAAGTGCCCAGTTGTGAACATTCTTTCAGTCATTTTTCTAATGCTTGTTCATGTCATCCAGAAAGGGCAAGTGTAAGTGCAGCTGTCAAAATGGTAAATTTCAGTAATTGGCTAGTAAGTGTACTGCCTGGATGCCAGGAATAAAGGAATACAGAAGACCTGGAAAAAAAATTGACTACAAAAAGTGAGGAAGAAACGCTGACTGGGGAAAGTTCTGCAGCTGTTCAGCAAAAAGCAATGCAACCTTCATTTATGACATCCAGTAACCTGCAGGAAGGTACAAGACAACTGCATACAGACATGATTGAACTAAACAAAACACTGATGGGAGTATATTAACACAAACAACAAAAGGCTGGAAAAAAATGGAAGAAGTTTGAAATAGATACTCAGATGAAATGATAAAGGTGCAAAAATCAGAGGTCTAAATGAAGAATAGGCTGGCTGAATATAAGACTGCTCAGGAAGAGATGTTTCAAAGGACAGGAGAATTGGAGGACAGAGCACGTGGGGAAAGCCTGAGATTTTTGGCTGTACCAGACATACTGCATTGGTTTTGTGAAGGCACAGATGAGCAGCTGGACTGGTGTTCCACAGCAGGAGTTGTTGGTTGAAAGGGCACATCATGTGTATGCTCCAAACCTAGCTATAAGAAATCAACCTAGACCTTTAATAGTAAAGATGGAATCCTACCGGCAGATAGAGTTGGTTCTGATGGAACTGTGGCAGAGGGACAGAATGCTGAAACTGGGAGACAGCGGAGTGTTTGTCGGTAAAGATTACACATTGTACGCCAGGCAGTAGAGGAGTAAATCTATTCCACTATTCAAGCAATGTAGAGATTTGGGTTCGAGATTCAAACTGCTGTATCCAGCTGTCCTTAAAGTATTCTTTCCTGGAGGGAGAAAATTATTTTTTGATTAAGTGCATGTCAAGGAGGAAATAAGTTTGTGCAACAAAAAGTGAGCTGTGAAACAGGAGATTCTGCTTGTTCTTCTGGTAGGAAAGACCACAGAGAGACTGTACCTGTGAAATATTTTCCAGAATTTCAATGGAAAATGTTGGAGAGAAGGAAGGGAGCATGAGAGTTGATAGAAAAATTGAGAGTACATTGGAAATGAAGCAGAGAGAGGATTTGGGTGATGGAGAAGAAAGGTAATAAAAAGACAGTAACTCATTGTGGGATTACAATGCAGTAATTACATTTGTGAAATACGACAAAACAAGAAAATCTATAAATATTGGACTTTTTCAAAAGTTCTTGGATTTGCGGGGGACTCTAAAGTATATGCCCTAATTCATGTCATTGATGTTTGGAAAAATGCTTTGCTGAGGGGAAGAAGGGAGAAGGCTGACTGTAAGCCAAGAAAACATTTTCTTTTATTAAGAGTGCTGTATTTGTGGGGCATGGTTTTCTTTGCACACTATTTATTTTAAGTGTAATTGGGGATTGTAAATGGGTGGTGCTGTTTTTCTTTTTCTTCCCTCTTCTCTTGTACAGTTTTGAGAAATATATGCAATGCAATATTAAAAAAAAGCCTGGTTAAAAAGGCATGACAAAGTTAGTGTCTTTTTCATTCTTGCATGGAGAAATCACTTTATAAAGGACCTTAAATGGATTTGTTTTGAGAGAGAGCAAGTAAATGAAAAAGAATATTGAATATTATGATGCTTTTATTCCTAGCAAATGCTTGTATATGTAGCAATTCTGCAGCTGGTCTTTGTTTCCATGGAAACAATTTGATAGAAAAACTGGCTGTCTGCTTCTCATGTGTCCATGGAGATTATCTGAAAGAGAAACTGGAGACAGTCTGGTGGAAGGGGATTGGCTGAGGGGAAAAAGAACAGAATTGGTTGGGACATAATGTTCTCTGAAAGCAGTCATGGGTTTTCCCAGCTGGGAGGGATTTAAAGACGAGACAAAACCAATTAGACTTGAAGTAAAATTTTCTCAGTTTTTTAAATGCAGTGGGGAATACTAATATAAATTGGGTGCTTTTTTTTTTTCTCTCACTTTCTTTTTCTTTGCTCAGTTTTAAGATGTAGGCACTCCAATGTAAAAAAAAAAAAAAAAAAAAAAAAAAAAAAGGGGGGGGGGGGTTCTGGTTAAGAGAGTATGACAAAAGAAAAATCAGTGTGCTTTTCCCCATGCTTGCATAGGGGAATGATTGGGTTAAGACCCTAGGCATTATCCAGTAACAAGTTTATTACAACAGTGAAAGAGTATTTAATATTGTAAGGCTTTTTTTCTGATAAACAAGGTACCCTTAGCAGTTTTGGTCTGGTTTGCATGTCACTAGAAGACAATTTGATAAAGAAAAATGGCTTTGAGAAAGTGTTTACTAAAAGCAATCAAGTGTTTTCTCAGCTGGGAGAGATGGACAAAATCAAATAGCACTTACTAATAGTACAAGTCTGTATCATGCATCTTAGACTTTAAGTTGGGTGCTGTCATTTACTCCCCAGATGATAACATACTACAAAATGGTCTCGCAGCAACAAATGGCTGGTGCCAAAGTCA